>NW_013673753.1:0-23751 GCF_000517525.1 Limulus polyphemus
CTTTTACCAAGGAATAGTGGGATTAGCCAACTCTTGGGCTACTCTTTTACCAACGAATAGTGGGATTGACCGTCACATTATAACGCCCCCACGGCTGAAAGGGCGAGCATGTTTGGTGGGATGGGGATGCGAACCCGCGACCCGCAGATTACGAGTCGAGCGTTCCAACCACCTGGCCATGCCGGGCCAGTTTCGTCGGAACGAAGTTACGGAAAGTTAATTACAAACGGAGACGTAACAGATATATAGAACTATTAAAAAAAGTTTCAACAGCAGTTCAGTTCCCTAATGGATCTCAGTACATTTAAGGACATACTTAAGTGATTTGTAGTTAACTGATGTGTACAGAACAATTACACGTGGAGAAATGTATATTTTACATTATATAATTTCATTAACAAGTGCAAGTCATTTTCACTTGTAACAGAAATACACAGTAATACAAATAAGTCAGAAATCATATAATGCCACAGCATTTCACCTAAAATGCTGAAGTAAGTTCTTTTAACAAAAATTGGTCGAGTTTGCTTTCAAAGTTTGAAGTCATTTATGTACAGAAATATCTTTCTGAAAGTATCTAAACTCTTAAAATCAAGATAATTTAGCTATGATTTTATTTTAAAAATCATATTATTCTGTAATATTAGATTATAAAGGACAAACTTAGTTTATTGTTGTAAGATATGTTTTTAATATTTTGACAACTTTAACTTTCTTTTTGTACTGTTGCTCAAAGAACAATGATAGTTGTCTCCAGCCTTGGTTCAAGCATTGGTACCTTAGACATGAACCTACTATGAAAATTGTCAACCAGTTTTACTTGAGCAACAGGCAAATTGAACTTTACAAAATTACCATTCAATACTGACCGGGTTGGCCCAAGAACAGCATGAATAAATGTTGAGACAGATGTTGCTGCACCTCCAAGGGTACAAGTAGTATTGGTGAGAGAATCGAACACAATCTGTCCTACTACTGTAAGGAAACTAGCTAAACAGCTACAGTTGCTTCAGCTGCACAGTGTCCAAGAGCAAACACATACCTGCCATAAAATCTAATAGTTAAAAATTGAACAGACAATCAGGACTCAATGCATAAACTTAACAGTTGCTGATTGAATATGCTAACGTGTTTAAGGAACCATACAGCCTTTTGGGTTAATCAAAAATAACACAATATCTCATAGACATGGGTAACATGCTTATCAACCACTACACATGCTTCCTGGGAGCTTTAAGAACATATATACCCAGTGTCGAGTTAAGTGAATGTGAAGAATGAAATTATAAGTCTTTTAGAGAGTGCTTGATTGTCTCCAGTAGTTATTGCCATAGAGACAGAATGTATGACAAGGGTCTGTGTGAACTTTAGGCATGTGAATATTGTGACCTTCATTGATCCCTTTCCACTCCTACGGACAGACGAATTTCTGGATGAACTGGAAAGTGTGCTCTTTGGTTTAGCATAGTAGATGTGACTTTAAGCTACTGACTTAAAATGTCTTGTATGAATATTGTGTCATGCCATTTGGCCTGTGTAATGCACAATTGATGGAACTTACAATGAGAGGGCTGAATTTTGAGGGATGCCTCATCTATGTGGATGACATTTTGTTGTTTGGCCATACATATCAATCTGCTTCTGACAAGATAGGATTGTTTTTGCAGATAAGGAAAATAGTCTTGAAATTGAAAGCATGAAACTGTGCTTATGCATATTCTGCAGGCTTTATTGAATCTCTGCTTGACCAATACCTACAGCTATGCTACCCTCTGTTGTCCATACCAAACAACAGCCAACAAGGCTTACCCTTCATCCCAGCTGCATTCCCTTCGCTATAATTTGGTTATCATATGGGTAGAGCCTGGGTGCTTTAGGAAAGGAAGCACACATAAATATTTCAATTTGATCCAATTCAAATATCTTTCATTACTCTTACTGTAAAACACCTGGTAAAACTATATTTCTCAGACATAGTGTGAGCTTCTATGTTACTTTTACCCTTCCATGAAAAGAAATCGCAAACAGCATTAATGAAAGTAACAGGTGCATTGTATCTTAAAGTTATATCTTACTGTTAATTAACTTCATATTGCAAGGCATGGTGGATAGGGTGCTTGACTTACAATCTGAGGGTCATGGGTTCGAATCCCCATTGCACCAAACATGCTAACTCTTTCAGCTATGGAGCATTATAATGTGATGGTTAGTCCCACTATTCGTTGGTAAAAGAGTAGCCCAAGATTTGATGATGGGTAGTGTTGACTAACTGTTTTTCCTCTAGTCTGTCACTGTTAAATTAGGGATGGCTAATACAAATAGCCCATGTGTAGCTCTGCGCGAAATTCAAAACACACCAATCATATCACAAAGTATTAAAATACATGACATATCATTTATTTTCATTAACATGCTACTTAACCATTTTCGTTTTTGAATGTTCATACACATGCCTAAGCCCATATACATATGTATGTATTACTATATACATATATCAACATTACACATCGTCACATACACTAGTTTTTTTTAAGGTATCATCACGAAATAAGTAATTACTGGCAGAGTTCAGCTGACCTAAGTCTTCTTAGCTAAAAATGATCAGTAACCAGGATTAATATTCCTACTGTTACCACGGTATATCAATATGCACTCAAAGGAAGGACAACTTAGAAACTGCATGTAGAAACATCATACATTTTCCACGTGTGTGTAGGAAAGAAACTGGCAAGGACCAGGCAGCATGCTCCTTGAAGTTCAACTTAGGTTGGGTGAGTGATCATCTAAACAAACTCTCTGAGTCAAAACGTCATCAACATTTTAAGTCACAATGTTCTTTCAATTTTATTTTTAAACGTGAAAATCCTAGCTGTGTAATTGAGCAATTATCATCTGATATCCTATAGATATCATGTAGTGAAACTGCTTGATAGCTCAGAAAGTAAGGGCTGCAAAGCTGTTTTGATTCTGTTAATCATAAAAGCCACAAGACATCTTGAATTCTGGTAATTACAAAATGTAGTACATATGTCATATCTTCTAACACCAACCAATAGTTTGGAAAGCAAGGGTCACAATGCCCTTTCAGCAGGATCAAGAATCAGATGGGAGCTAGTAGATGTATTGCCTAGAACATTTAGTTTTCATAACTGAAAATGACAACTAAGAGTCTGAAATCTAAACCAGTGTACAAGAGGTTTGTTGGGGACATATGGATGTAGCTTATTGATGTGTTCCACATGATTTCATACACCTTGTGTCTGCTGTAACTCGTAAGTCAGTAAAATAATCTTCCAGAGTAGGAGTAATAGAACTGTTCAACTAGATCCAAGCTACTTTAATGCTACTGAAACATACCACAACCTGTCCCAGTTCCTTTACCACCTGTTGCAGTACTTCTGACATTTCTTAGTCGTTTGTGCAAACTGGTAGTCATTAATTAATTCATCTTAGCCATTCCACATAATCTTAGGGATATTGTGAAATGTCCACTCTAGAGGAAGAATAACACATTACATTGATATGAAGCAGGATTTCCCACATGAGCATGTTTGGTAAACAGCCTGTACTTCTCTGCTCATTAGTTTTGTATGCCATCATGATGTATGTTAAGTGTTTACCTCAGTCAGTTTGGTCAGGATTAACAAATGGAAGCATACAATAAGACTGGGCTGATAACGTGAAGTGCAAAGTTTCACTATACCTAATTACATACCTCAAAGAACAATTGGATGCTGAAATTAGCTCGCTGATCAATGTGGATTTCTTCTGATGTTCCATGCTACCTAGTGCTCTGCCAACACATCAGTATGAACTTTACCAAGGTATTAACCAATGGATAAACCTCAATTCACATCATGAAGTATTCAATGACAATAGGTATGTGCTTATAACTACATTTTATGGGGGGGGGGGTGGACCAGCAAAATCCAGGACTATTCCCTGGAGAGGAAATCCAGTCATTCTTTGCTAGAGTACACACTGTACAATGTTCACACCAGTTTTAAACATCTCGATTCGAATATGTCCAGTAGAACTACCAGCAGAAATATGGGTAGCACCATGGAGTTTTCCCATCTTTATGTTATGCAAAAGTCTGGAAAATATTGTGCCTTAGAGCTCTGGGAACTATTTGCAGTGCAGTCTGAGCAACACAACACTGTGGTTGATAACAGTGATAAAGCACGCATTGTCGTACTTGCAACTGACCATACAAGAGCGAAAGTTTACGTACATACATGTTAAGTTCCTCTATTTTTGCTGAAGGAGCTTTAGTTTGTTGCATAGCAAGGAGCTATGTAACAGTTTCTCATCCCATAGCTTTCACAATAGTACCATGCCATCCATCCACCAGTGGAAGCTCCTATTATATGGTTCAATGGTGCTACTTTAGAAAAGTTTTCAACTTCCACATGGTGTCCAAGACATTCAACAAATGGAGAGGGTCTTACTGTGCAGCATTTCTAGTGTTTCATGGAAGCTGGTGAGGCATTTACTTTGTTGAATGTACATTGCCCATATTAATATTATGGCGAGTCTGTTGTTTTAGCTAATCAGACATCTTGTTCCAAAATGCTTTTGGCATATTCAATAAATAAGTTACTGAAATGCTTTCACAGCATTAAGTCTAGATTGCTTGCAAAAGTCTTAACCAGAAAGCTCATGTGTTGGCAGCCATGTACTCACTTTTGAATGTTGTGTAACAGATGCAAATCAACCAATAATACTGTTACGTCTCCGTTCGTTAATTAATTTTCCGTAAATTCGTTCCGACGAAACTTTAGCGACACAAGTCCTTTCTTAAATAAAACTGGTTTATTCTTTCTGAATATAACTTTGCGATACACTTAATTTCAACAGTCGCTCTATAACAACGCTATAACTCAAAGAACGTCTCACGTGCTCGTGCTCGACAATACTCAGTTCAATTACACACTCTCTGACTGCAGTTCAATTACTCATTACACTGTTCCCGTCACGTTGTGAACGTCTTATATATACTAGACTAACACATATCTAGTAAATGCTAGGGCATTCTTGAAGGAACAGGATATTTCTAGAAAGGGGTGGCGTGATACTAGTCACGTGACCTCGCTGACGCAACAATACTGTTACAATTACTTCCATTTTGCTCACAGTGACAATGACCATTCCAGCATGAAGCTAGTTAACCAATCGCCAAGAATTACAAAATAACACCAGAATTTATCCTTATTTGAACAGATAACTGCCAGAGCTAATGCTGCTTGTTTTCTAGAAAGGATGGAGTTCATTTTCATGCATGGGCTATAAAACCATGTTACATGGTACTAACACACTAGACTTACCTGTAGTAAACTACAGAACACTACTTGTGTATATAGTCATACTGTAATTCATTTACCTCATACACACACCTGCAGTTCACTATTACTGAGCTCAATCTGGTTGACATAGGATAACTCTTCCATGAAACATCAATTCACCAGTTGCACAAGCAAAACTGACCAAAAATGCCCACAGTATATCTATCCTGAGGATAACAATGTCAGAACTGAAGACATTTATTCTGTGAAATAGAGATCCGCCTCTCCATTTACATCTGGACTATCACCATTCACCAGAATGAAGTTGATATCCACTGTTTTGAGTGATGGTTTTACTTGGAGGCTCTGATATACTTTAAGTTTTTTCTGCCATCGTTTTATCAACTAGTAATTCGAGATATTACAATTGTAAACTTACAGGTATTTAACAATAGGTTTGTTTCAATGTAAGCTGTCTACCACGCTTTCCCAAGTTGGCGACAAGTCCGAATTTGGCTTCCTTCGTTTCTCAGGACAGTAGCAGCAACAATTACCACTTTCTGTTAGTTTTACTGGGTCTGCTAACTCGTGGATAGGAATTTATAGTACTGCCCATCATGCTGCTTGATATAGTATGGGTGCTGTTGGTTCTGCTTTTGCTAAGCTATTTTTAATAACCTTGCCTACCATACTGCTTGACAAAGTTCAAGCAGTTCACAAGATAGCAACCCAACATACCAAACCCAAAGCATATGCTTTGTTCCTCTCTTGCAGAATAACTTATCGACAGAGGCATCATAGCCCTGTCTATTTTAGAAACGAATGTAGTTTTATCACAGCACCTGGATGTGTAGGTGTCTGGTTGATCCTCTGCATAGCTTGAGCTCAATAAGGTGGAGGTACCCGGATAGGATGGTCCATCTGAGATACTGCTATAGCATCTACTACTGTAGAATTTTTCTTCTCCTGCAGTCAGTTTGAAGTTACCATTTCATAACTTGTCATGATGTAAACAGCCCCTGTAAGGGTGAGAACATCTCTCACACACTCAGGCGACACCTCATTGTTTCTCCTGGAAGTTCTAGAAAAACATATCTGCTAATGTTTTTTCAATATACAGAAGTCATTGCAGAGTGTGCCTTGCCATGCAAAGTACAAATTGCCCAAGTAAGTAGCGAGACTTTCAGTGACATTCTTCTTACGAAGCTTTCACTCAGCCCAATGGGTTGCTTCCAGTCTTCAAGTGGTACCTTACTCAAGTACTCAGTGAAGTCCAGTGCCAGATTATTCAGGTTGATGATCAAGTATTGGTTGAACTACCTGCTACAGAGACCAGCCATTCCAAGCAGTTACCTGAAATGCTCCAGGAAACAACCTAGAGCTTCTTTCACAGCACATTTGAGCATTGGGACAAAATCTGCCTTGCTTCACTCACAGAAACTTATGATTTCAACTAAAGTCTCTTCCTTGTAGGTTCTTTGCCAATAACTGGTGAAATGCAGCTAACACCACAGGTATGGTGAATTAGGCATATTCAGGGATGCTGACCCTTGATGGAGTAGTTGTTCTTTCTAGGTTGACAGAGTGGCAAGTTGCTCTCAGCAGCTCATCTACAAGCTCTCCATGACTTCAGGTTTCTTTGCAAATCATTGTAGTCTTGATACTATATTTCCTAGCTCAGAGAGACTCGTGATTGCCTCATGGTTCACAGTCTTCAACAGTTGGTGTCACTGTTTCACCTGCTGGGGAAACACCTCTAATTGGCAGGCATCATCTACAAATGACACTTCCATTTCTTCTCAGCCAGTCTTGGATGGCCTAGGTCACACTTGGGGCTGTGATATTGTGGCTAAAAATGACCTGTGAGTCTTGTACAGACTATTCCACCTGGTCTCAGATAACAAGCTTTTATTTTAAAACATTTCTTTTTAACTTATTGACTGAATCATATATTTTCATCGCATATTCATTCATACCCGATAATAAGTGTCTGGTAGATTTTGAAACATTGTAGTTACGATAACTATACTTTATTAATTAAAGCAAAAACATGTTATTCACAAGCTTAGGGTGACCTTTAAAACTATTACTGAGGGTCAGTGTGCCAAAATATAGTTTCCAAATTTCATTTTCTTTGACTAGTACCAGTTGACGAACCACTTTTTAAGAGATTTCTGTAGATTTGAATTTCATGTTCACTTTAAATCAACTACTGTTTGTAAACTCCATGTAAAGTCAATTTAATTTCAGTTTTTTATATATTTTTTTACAGCTACGACATATACCTTATTTCTATACTATAGCAGACATATCCGTCCAACGCAGGGGGAAACATAGTGGCATCGTGTGGTGATATAGGGTGAACAAGTCCAAATGACGACCTTCTATGTCGTTTCCTGTGGTGTTCTAAGTATGCCTTTAAATTTGATAGAGACTAACAGAATAATAAGGGGTGAATACGAGTCAAACTTGAGCGCCATCTCTAATATGTCCCTCTCAGTGTTGGTCTAAGGATGCCTTTGAAGATTGGTAGATATCAACAGAATAGCACGGGGAATAAATAGGGGCCCCAGAAGGATGAGATGGGGGAGGGACCGATCCGAATGGTGAATTGTATATTACTACCCAGGGTACTTTAAGGGTACAAACCAAGTTTGGTTGAGATTGGCCCAAAATTATAAGTGTAAAATGAGGGCACAGAGACATACAGTTGTCCCCCGGGGATATCATGTGGTAAAATCTTATGACATTCCACAGGATTGAGATCGGTCAACAAACGTAGTCGTGATAAGCAGACGACACTTCTACTTCGTAATTTAGGTCTTTGTCTAAATTCGTCAATCATGGTTGTTTTTGTTTTGTTTTTCGTTTTGAAATAAATTATATAGAACTGTATTTCTATGTGAAGTTGTTTTCTGAAAATATTAATCGTGTATTATGAAATTTTGGCAAATAACTTGATTTACTAAATAATTGATATTAAATTTCTGTTCTTGTTACATAAAAGAAAATCATGTTTTGTTAAAAATTTATTATCACGTATTTCAAGAGAGCAGGTGTCGCTCACTAGTTGTCGCTTGGAAATAGTGATTTGGTATTGGTGGAAACAAGCACGTGATGTACAGCAATTAACTATAGACTCGTTTGAATTGACACGAATAGTTTCGAGAGGAAAATGGCTGAGTGGGAAGTTGATTGCAGCTGATGATGTATTTTGTAAATTTCTATTGTTTTTTGTATTAATTTTGTAATTGAGACAGCGCAAAATAACGACTTAATTCAAATTACATAGTGATAATGACTTGGATTATCAGAACTATGTTATAAAGCAATAATTAATGTGTCAAAGTAATGTTTAGTTAAACATCTGTCGTCATAATCTGTCGGGTGTTTTATTTTTACTTTCAGTTTTAATTATTTTTAAATACGAGTTCAAGCGTGGGTATCCCCAATTGTTGAAAAAAACGAATAAGGACAACTTTTTCATTCATTCATTTTTTGAGATGATCTTTTTGGAAAGATAGATTTTTGATCATCTCTTTCTTATTTTGTTTGAGAATAAGTTGAATTTGAACACAGTTTACAAATACTCACCAGTGTAAATAGGGATATGATTTACAAAAGTTCAAATCTTAACTCTTAATTTAGACTTTAAAATACTTAAAAGTTCAGTTAATAAGGTTTCAGTTTGTGTAAGCCGTGGCTGTATTTTACTGAACGACTTTCAACCACTGTTAAAACTGGTTAAACTTAACATTCTGTATAGTATTTTTTTTTAAATTTAAGTTTAATGGATTGCTGGTTCTTTCTAACGTAAAATTAGGACGACGTTTTAGTTTCTATACTATTACTTACTAAGAGTGTTAATAGACCTTAACTAGGAATAATATTAATAGCATGAAAAAACAAGTAGTTCTGGTCACAATATTAAAAGCGGAAACTAGAGTTTTCCGTTTTCTTCATCTTTTATAATGTCGTGAATAATCATTAACTTGATTGAGTTAGTTTTTTGCAACCATTTCGTTGTGAGTGATAGTTGAAACGAGTTTTTAGTTCAACTGTTATCAACTTCAAGACATAATACTGCATAAGAACTGGACTCTTGCATTCATCAAACAGCTTCACAGATCCAAGTGTCCTGATAAATGAGTGATATTATGGATGAAATGTCTCTCAGTGTTTTTGCTGTACATACAGCAGAATATATCAAAGGTAGGTTAAATAGGCTTAAGTTTTTGTTTTTTTTGTAATTCCTATTTTCAAAATTAAATTTTAAATCCGGCATGCATGAGTTCATGTCTTTAACTTCCCAGATTGTAATGTATTACATTTTTGTGACCCACTCAGTCAAGTTTTAAAATAAATAAATTTTTAAGTAGAGTATTTGTCAACAGTCAAATCAAAACTGTGAGTTTTTGAGGCAAATGACATTAGCAATAACTGCTGAACACAAAGATTAAGTAAGCCTCTTCTGTAGTACTTATTTCAAGACTACATATATAACTTGCCTTTGAGTTATAAAATCTTTCCTCAAAACAATTTTGTTATATGAATACCTGAGGTAGTTATCATACCTTTTCTATTTAGAAATTGAATATATGAGTCATAATCAATTTTTAATTAATGGTGTTTCTTCTGAGGTTAAGCTAAATATCTATTGAAGTTATACTTAACATAATGAAGTATGTCTGGTTCTTATGACTAATAAACTGGTGGTAAAGGAAACTATATAGACTGTAGGCGTGTCTTAAGTTTTATGGGAATGTTCTATGTAAAATTGAATTTTTTATTAAAGAGCTTTAACTATTTAAAAAAAAGCCACAAGGTTACTAACAATATTAAAAAGTACTTCTTAAAACATAATTTAACAATTATATATAATCATATTTTTATAAAATAAAAATTTAAATATGCACTTATTCTTTTGTTTGTACTGCACTGGTTGTTGAATAAACTGACCATTAATTCATAGATGGTAATATACAACATAAGATATTTCCAGTGTTAGTTGACCTAAGATTGCATTCCTTTGAAATATAAATATCTTATTTTTTTCAATGAAATGTAATTTTTTGAATAGAACAGAAGCAAAATATATATATATACTTCAGGGATTGATTCAAAATAAAATGTGTTTTGAGGTCTTTTTTTTTTCTTTGAGTTAATCTGCATAATTATTGTGACACTATACCCATTGACCTCAACCTGTGGAAGTCCATAAGCATTCTAAAGGGGATTTATAAATATAAAAATTAAGTTTCTGTATTGTAATTAAAAAAAATAGAAATTATACTATGGTTAATTAAATGAAAATGTTTTATTTGAAAATTTTCATTAACTTACTTACTTATTTCATTTCAATGCTGCTCTTATACACTAGCATCATCATCATCTGTAGATAAGACCTAGATGTATGGGGTTCTATAGGATTGTCTTTGACTCTTGAAGGGTTTCATGAGGAAAGAAAGATGTTGAGAACTCTACTCTGCGGGGAACACATTTAATGCAAAAAAACAGATTGAAATGTTATTTGTATAAGAAATACCTATCTTATGGTTCTAAAGTAATTTTTTCTAGCTGTTATAAGACCAGACATTTTGTGAAAGTACTGCATTTATAATGATTTAACATTTACAGAAAAAAGAAAAGGCTTCATTTACTTTGTCTAATTGAACAAAAAGTTGGATATTTCAATGTAGGAAACATTGTCATTTTAGTTGAAACTATGTGTGGTTTTTGTTTGGTTATCTAACTCATTTATTCAAAGCAAAGCATGGGTAAAAGAAAGATTTCATAATTACAAATCAACACTGCTATGTTGCTTGATCCTGTGTTACTTATCACCTCCAGTTACATTGGCAGGTTGGAGACAGATATTTGTTTTATTACAAAAGCAAAAGGGCATTTAAAGTGTTGTTTATGAAATTAATCAAAATTTAGCTATTGTATTTAATTGATACAGCTAAATACTTTTAAGAAAGCAAAATAATGTGAATAAAGAAGAACATAGAAATGTTTTAATTTAAATATTTTAATGGTATTTAAATTTAATTACACACATATTTATACCTAGTTATTCCCACATATGTCTTTATTTGAACCCTCTCTCTCTAATTGCAGTATTTTAATACTAGTATTCAGTTGTAATAAATACACTTGAAATTTTTTTCAGACTTAAATTATGTAAATCTTTACTCCACTGTTTTTTACCATTTTACACTTAAAGGCTTCATGCAGTCAGCTATTCCAGAATAGTGAAAGACTGTTTTGGAAGACAAGATATATTTCCTTAGAATTTAGAAGGAACCATGTGATTAATAAAAGGAATAAAATGGATAAGTAAATCTGGAATTATTATTTCAGTATTCTCTCTAGAAATTTGTAAAATGCTTGACTATAGGTAGGTGGTGTGTGGGCTACCACAGAGCCCACGTGCTTGGTTGAGATCCATGTAATACCTCTGTATTAAAAATGTTTCAAGCAGGGTCTGTTGAGAACTCTGCAGATATTCTAATGAGCATGTCAAAGGAGGGTCTTGTAACTTTGAGGAACAAGAGCATATCTTGTACAGTTAGACTAAAAATGTTATATTAAAAGGAATGGGAGAATGGCTGGGTAGTACAAATTGCTAAAAGCTCAACAAGTTTAAAACGTCATATTATATATGTCTGAGTTTTCTCTTAACAAAGAAAGGTGTATGTATTCATACTGTAAAAATAATATTTTTGGGAGTTTTGTAATGAATGCTCATATTCTTAGTTAAACAGTTTTAATTACCAGAATGCATGTAAGTGTATTTAAACTACTCTAACATTTAGATAATATACTATGTGTTTAGAATATCATATTAATTTTACTGTTAAGAGGTGCAAGAAATGTTTTAAGATATATTGAGACAAACTCTGTTAAAGTTCTAGGTTTTATATTCATGTTTGTTTCAGGTTAATACATAAAATATTTATATACTCCTTTCAGAAAAAAATGTAACACTTGTGAAACTTTGAGCAACTGACTGATTTTTCTCATCATTAATACTTTAAATCTAGATTTTAGGTTTGCTAGAAACAATATGTACTGTTTTTATTTTTTCCAGATCGACTCTACTTTGCTACATTAAAGTCCACAGGAAAACCGAAGTCTACAACTTCAATTCATTACTTTTGTACAGAAGATGAGCTTACCTATGAAAGGTAAGTTTCTGTAATGTACTGAGGGGTTAGTGTGGCTAGGACTGAGGTGCACTTTATATATATATATATCACGGATAATGTGCACGAATAAAATAAAAAAATTAACAGAAAATACTTTTATTGTTTCTTGACTGTTTTTTTGTGTTGTTCTACATGTAAGTTTGTTGGTGTTTAAGCATATCATGTTTTTTATACTTGAATAAGGAAGCATATTATGCTAGTATAACATGCATGCAGAAGACAGACCAATGTTCTGTTGAAAAGTCTTGTATGTTATATGTTGGTAAAATTCTTCCATATGCTTATACCTTATTGTTTGCCTACATATTATTATTGTTCTTTTTGCATCATAAGAAGATGCATGATATTTTTAAAAAATGATGAAATTTTTGTCTTTGTTTACAAACTTAGCTGGCTGTTTTGGGTTCGGGTGTCATACAGAGCTGTATGATACACTGTTGTTAACTCAGAACAAGAAATTTACATATTTAGCTCAACTTACTGCATATTTCATATTGAAATGCAGTTAGAAAAGTGTTTCTATGTGTACTGAACTGAGTCGTTTTCAACTCCATTTCAGTCTCCAACAATTTTTTTAATCTCTTTGACAAACCATAATGATTTAATTATAGTAAATTTATTTGAGCTGGTGGGTGTATATTTGTAGTAAGGAAAATGTAGTGGTTGCATGAGATATTGCTTGATGAAAGTCCAAACCTTAGGGTAAGGGAAGTTATATTTATATATGATCATTAAATATACTAATATTTGATATTATTTAGTAATCACATAAATATTAGGGGTTTAAAGTCCTAAATGTACACAGTTATTTCTGAACAATGTATGTAACTCGTGGATTGATCCTGAAGACATAAAGACAGACAGCAGGACTAGATTATTTCCCTGGTGTATGGGGTCCAAACTCATCATCTGAAGAAACACAGTCTTAAGGTTTATCATATAAGTTAGTAACCTGTTCTTGTGGTTGAGTTTATATTAGTTATGTGTGTATTTCTCTATATTAACATATGTACATTTATATACCAACCAAAACAAATAGACCACATTGAGAAGGCACAATTTCAGTATGTGTAAAAATGTCTTTCTAATATGAATTCAAAGATCTTTTATTTTTATTAGATTTAACAAAAATAATATGCAAATTCCAGTTTTCTTGACATTTGAAAACTTAAAACATTATAGTTTTTAAATATTTTCTCATAATAAGATGCAGTGTTCACCTTGTCTTTTATAATAAAAAAAAAAACATTCTAAGTGGAAAACTGTATTAAAATTGGGTGGGTTTAACCATTCAGTTATCTGGCTAAAGCATTAGTTTGTCCATATTTGATTGTTTGATCATTTAATTTATTACAATCTTTTAAGAATTTTTGGTAATTTATAGACTTAGATTTATTTTCTGATTTTTTTCAGTGTTTTCAAATTACATCATGAACAATGTTTTTGAATATAGTTTAAAATTATTATATTGTTTTCTTATTTTTTGTATTCATGTAATTATCTTAACTAACTTATTTAAACAGTAACATACAAGTGGCATATCATGGTACCAGCACAATTATTTTGTTTCTTTTGGTGTCAGTAAATACTGGAGGCTATAGGTTGCCCTTCAAACAACTTTCTGCAGTGAATCTTCCATATTTCTTAAAAAGCAAAATTTTAAAAAATTTAAAATGTTGCAATTCATTATCAAAATCCAGACTTTTGGGGAATTTTTAAATTTAAAAACAGTTTATAAATTCAGATTATATCTGTGTATGTGTTTATCTTACTGAAACCATTATCTGTAACTAAAGACGTGAAGAGCTCTTGTAGTGTGTTTAAAACTATATAAAACCAAGAAAACACTTCAGATTATTTTACAACTTAGGAGATAACAAGTAGTTTTAAACCTAATCTAATGTACTTTTTTAATTACAATTTTAAAGATTCAGTACAATGCAAGTATTGTACGTATGATTATATAATTCATTGTGATAAACAGTTAAACTTAAATTGGCTATTTTTTGACCACTATAAGTATGATTATATAATTTATTGTGATAAACAGTTAAACTTAGATTGGCTATTTTTTTACCACAGTTAGTACGATTATATAATTTATTGTGATAAACAGTTAAACTTAAATAACAATCATGTAGGCCTTTTTTTTCTGAAAAAAAAAAGAAATTGACTACCTGTCAGCCATGTTGAATGGTCATTATTAAGAATCTAGTAGATGTTTACTTGATATCATTGGTTTGAGGAACACTGTTTTTAATTAATGCTTTTTTAAAATCCTGACTAGCTAATGTAGCTAGACTCATTTGAAGGATTTATAACCTTTCTTCATCAGCTACCCCAAGGTTAGACTTCTACATTTACAGTTATAACTTTTAAACTCAACCTATTAGACTTATATTTTGTAATAAATTGTGTATATTTACTTGATTGTTTCCATGTGATATTGCTGCATCATTGCATGCAAATGAGCATGCAACAATCCTCCACCAATAGAAGTGCAACACAGCTTTCTAGTGCATCTAACTCTTTCTGTACTGATTGTTCAGTCATCACTTCTCAATTTGGAACTTGTGTGTAAAGATGTTTCCTTTTTTTCCACTTGTTAGATTTTTAATATTGGTGTTAATTATGGAAGTATCTACAAAAAAAATTCCATTGTTGTGGAAAGATTAACTTTAGATTTTAGTTTCAAATTTGCTGCACCTGCAGATTTTTTGGCCTTTTATTTCCACAATATGAAATTGTAAGTCATGTTACTTCACTTTGTCTGGTGTGGGACAATAAGACATTGTTCATGCTGGACAAACAACTACAATGGTGTCGAGTTCCCCTTTGTCTGTTGAGGAAGTGACAGGTATTGTGCAACTGGAGATAAATTCTTTCATGTGGGCATGACCTTATTCTAAACTTGATACAGATATAACTCCTCCTATGAATCCCATTTGTAATGCTGATGATTTTCAAAATATCTTACCACCACCTACCTTTGCCAACTCTTCTACCACTACTGTCTTAGACCTATCTAGGCCTTCTTCATCTTTTCTGGACATGGTTTCTCAGGTATGCTACCTTCTCTCTTTCTCTTGTTTTGTATGATTTTTCTCCTTCATTTTTCATTTGTCCCCTGTTTCTGACAGGTATGTTTTTCCTCCCTCTCCAGGTATTTAATTCCATACTGAACTATTTGTTTCACAACTTCACTCTGGTGCTGGCATGCTTTGTCCTCCTTGCCTGGATGAAAACTATGCCTATTCTCAGGCCCAATTATCATGCCTTCATCTTGCCCTCCCTACCCTGTTGCAATATGTTTCCTCCATTCAGCTTTTCCTCCAAAGCAATTCACTGTTCCGCTGAGGGTTTTTTGGCAAATAATAGTTCCCTTATGTTCTCTACATTGGTGCATTCTTCTTCCTCAGCTTTGTCCCTTCTGACTCGGTTGCTCTATTTCTGGGATTTGTTTGGGAGGGATGCCCTTCTTCCTCAGGTACGTTTGCACCCCACCCCCTATCTCTGGGTCATTCATCTGGCTCCTTTCCTCTGCCAAGGTGTTTTTGGTGGAGGACCTGATTCTTTGTAGTCATGGGTTGAGGTTGCGCACCAATATGTTTCCTTGTCTCCTAAGTTCTTTCTTTTCCCATTACAGTCTTCTGTTTTTCTGCATCCTATCCTTTCCCTGTCCCTCCCACCCATTACTCTGCTCCTATCCTTTCTCATTCTATTTTGCCATCCTCCCTCATGGTGTATCACTGAAAGTGGTATATTTTTTGTCATTCTTTTTCCACTCTTTGTCCTTCTGTTCCTCATCTGCGAGATCTTCACTTGGCTCTCCAACCAGGGTTTGTAGTTCTGTACTACTGCTGGTTACCAGGTGGCACTTTCTACTGTTTTCCTATTTCTGTTGGATTTTTTCTGTTCTTACTATACTCTGCCATTCCTTTCATTCCTCTTTCATCCTTCTAGTCTTTACAATTAGGACCTTAATGTTGTTTTCCATGCCCCAACCCTTTGAACCTATGGCTTCCTGTTCTTTGTACCATATTTCCCTTAAAACCTATTTCTTCGTACATATTATTCATGTTGAAAAATGGATAATAAGGTAGTAATGAGACTATGAATGCTATGACAGGATCTTTTTATTTTCAACGTTTCGACTCCTGAAGAAGACTTGTAGTTGAAACATTGACATAGCAACAAGATATTTGAATATTCAAAAAAATACAAGTACAATTATTGATCAAATCAGGGATGATATCATGTTACACAATAAACACCAGTCACTGTATGTGTCAAATACTACTTAAATGTCTTATCAACCCAATAGATGGTGCTACAATACATTAATGATGTTTTTCACCTAAGGTAAGAGATTTTTTAAAATTTAATCAAAACATTTATAAGCATTTTTTAAGAAAAGTTAGACCTTTGTGTATTTGCTCTTCACCATAAAATTATTTGCCATTGCCATCACAATAAATAGCATGTTCAGACATTTGATCATATAGGAATATTTATTTGAAAACCAGTTTTTTTGTTGTTGCAGGGTTCACTAAATAAGGCTTTATCAAGAAGCAGATTTGAAAATAACATACATAAGTATAAATTATAATCAAGATCAAGTTACAGGATATGGTCAAATGTACACAAAAGATGATGTTTGTGTAAAATACTAGAAAAAGGATATGTATTATTCGTACATATATTATTACTAAAATACACATTTTTAGAAAACATGTTCATAAAACATTTATTTAGATTTCATTTTCAGAAGACAAATTAAGTAGAATTTATCATCATATGACAGGCATTCAGCTAATACTTTTAATATGAAGATGGTTTTGCATTATTAGCCTAATATATGTATTTGGGACTAACCTAAATTTCATAAACTGGCCTAACCTAATGAGATATTATTGGGATTATGACCCAAAATATCATTAACAGCATGGGTATCCACTTGATGAAACAATGCATTCTATCTAGTATTTATAAATAGAAATGTAAGAAGGGTTATTTCATTAGCTATGCTCATTGGCTGGTTGATTTTTAGTTTCATTCTAAGTATGTAGCTTGGATACTGAAGTAGAAATGAGACTAAGAATGATATAACAGGGTCTTTATTCTCTCAACGTTTCAACTACAAGGAAAACTAATGGTCAAAACATTGATAGAATAAAGATCCTGTTATAGCATTTTTAGTTTCATTGCTACATTAGTATCCATTTGTCAATATGAATAATACTCCTATGTATCTTGCTCTCACCAGAAGTTAATATTAAGTACAGCTACATTATAATAAAATCTGAAATTATAAGAAAAGGAGATTAAAATGCTTGAAGGAGAAAAAAAGAATGGTCAGTGTTTTAGTCACATGGCTTTCCTAAGGTCATTGACCACATAGCATTTTTTTCTATGGTTTGTAATTAGTAACAGTTTGGTAATAAAAAGGTTTCCAGTTCACAACTGTTTGTTGTGTAATTGTTTTATAGTTAATTTACAGGTTTCTTTTTGTATTTTAATCATTTTAATTTGTTCTTTCAGTTTCTATTCTGATTTTGGACCTCTTAATTTGGGTATGCTTTATCGTTATTGTTGCAAGTTGAACAAAAAATTAAAGGTATGCCTTATTAAATAATTAATGCTAATTTAGTTGTAATTAGTAATAATAGTTCTTTTTAATAATGTATTAGATTCCTTAAGAATATAGATTAATGAAAAAAATGTCTCAGTTGCTGATAATTATGTCATTCCCCCCCATTTTCAAAAGTTTTTATTATCCTGAGCAGTTTTTTCCTCTTGAGCAGAGCTTCACTCTGTTGATTATATTGGTTCTGCACCCACTGGCCAAAATATTCAAATAGACTGGTCTTATACAAAGTAGGTATTTACATGTTAGAGAACGAAAACACCATGGGGGCAATAAATATGAACGGTAAATTGTATGAGCTCCAGTTTTCCCTATAATCCAAATGAGTTGTTATTCTTGGGGCTCAAATGGTGAGTGTGTCAATTTCAAGAATGGTAAAGTTGACTGGATTGGCAAAGGTCACTGTTTTCAAAATCTATGCTGTTTTAATTTCTTTTCAGACACATTGTGTTATTATATTAATAAAAAAACATTGTGCCAAAAAATGTAATTTTTTTTTCTATTTGTTTTATCAAATGAAAAACTTTGCACTTTGTCTAATAATTAGCAAAATGTGGTTATATGAGAGAGAGAGCTGTCAAACAGAGATAGGAGGAAGTACTAATGATTGTTTGGGTTAACAGATACCTGTCTGTGCCTGAATTGATGGATAATAGGCCAGGAATCTCCATTTCTACTGGAACAATGTACAAAATAAATTTACTTTGGTAAACAACCTGTTTCTGCTAACAATCGAAATAAGTGTTTCTTAAATAGGAAAACGTGCATAACAACCTCTGTGCAGGGTAGTTGAATGTCCAACATATTTGGGACATACTCTAAACCTTACAGAAGTCTTGAGGACTGGGGGTGGGGGAGAGGCTGTAACTGAACCAGGGATTCAAATTCGATGACGAGGAACCCACTTTGAGACTAATAATGGCTGGAGACGGCTTGAATGGGTAATGAAGAAAAACTTTAATATAAGTTTTTCTTCATTACCCATTCAAGCCGTCTCCAGCCATTATGAACCAGGGATTGTTTTTATTCAAGATTCTGATGGATATACAGTTGTGTACTTCCATATTGTGGTTTCTCAACAGTGATGGAAAAACAATTCTCAAAGAATGTAATGCTGGCATCATAGATATTGTTTTCTTTCTTGTTCAGAAAGAATTAAAATGAACTCTATATATTTTATAATTGCCACACTAGCAATAAACTGAATTTTAAAGTAGAGGATGGATAACTTACGAATGTTCCTGTCTGTAAAATCTTTGGGTACCAACCAAATCGTTTGGCTCATATTATAAATGTGTACACAACTACTTTGTTACCCTGCCTCTGTAAGTGCCTAAAAGTAACTTAGTAGAGATATATATATAACAAAATATTCCAATTTGTATAGCCAGTCCTTTTCATTTGACACGTGTGGTTGCATGTGGAACTGTAGGCACATGCACAAACCTAATAACATGTGGTAATTGTTACATACTTGAAAGGCTGTAATCAGTCACATGTCACATTCCACTTTTAACTACTCCTGGGGAAAGTGGAAAATTATCATTTAATAAAATGTGTTAAAGAGCATAGTAATAGATTTGTCATTTGTTGTGGTCATTTGGAGATGCGTGAACTAAACAGAGATGGCAGTTAAAGGCGTGGCAGTTATGGAAAATTATCGAGTACAAAACTAGAAGACCATACTTGATGATTATGATGGGGATCTTATGCTAAAGCAAAAAAGAAATTAAAACAAATATTTTTAACATTGTTGAGTTATGTAGTTTTTTCTTTTTTAGACACAATTCATAACTTTGTTAATATAATGCAAATATTCATAATATTAAAGTGTAAATGTTTTTTATTTTGTTTTTCTATTTAAATGTCCTAATGTATCACTCGAAGCACTCATGATTTGCACAGGAAAAATTCATTTGTATTTATATAATACTGAAAATTAAAAACTATTCATAAATAAATGTTTTACAGGAAGGTCTCGAGATAAGCATTGCATATCAATGTGTTCAAAATTGATTGGAAGTTGTGGATTAATGTATGAGGTTTGAATGCATAACCAGTGTATGTTAAAACAGATAGTGTGTTATGACAACATATTTTCATTTCATGATTGTTTAAAATGCACCTATAAATAATTATCTCGTTATAACTTTTTCATAAAACTGATATTTTTGCTTCTGTTGTACCTTATACTATAATGCTAACAATATGAAAGTGTAAGTACTTAGTCAGTGAAATTTTAATTTTATGTAACTCCTTTAGTGTATCTGATGTTTCTTATGATTATATTGTTTATATAGTCTTATTCTTTGACAAAAAAGAAGATTATTCATTATACATCGTGTGACAGTAAGATGCGTGTCAATGCTGCTTTCCTCATAGGATCATATGCAGTAAGTGTTCATTACTTATTCATAAGTATATGCAATCCATTGTTTGTTATCTCATCTTTGCAAATGCCCAGAATACATATCTTTTTATTTTTAATAGGCTTAATAATACTGATAACATCACGTCAAACTGCAGGTTTGTATTTTTCATTTGTATTATGCTGACTATTTTGTGACTAAATTAATACTTAACTTTACATGTATAAAGTTCCTTATGTAATGTTGTAGATAAAGTTCAAAAGTTGATGTATTTCTATGTGTTTTTATTTTGCCATATGTACTGGAACATTAATGCAAAATGTTTTCTAAAAGATTTTTATTATTGTTATTTTTTTATGCATTTTCTGAACTGAATACAACAAATAAATATTGACTTGTGAATTTTTGTTATAAATGTATCCTGGCCCAGAATGGCCAAGTGGGTAGGGCACTCAACTCGCAATATGCTGGTCCGGGTTCGAATTCCTGTCCCACCAAATATGCTCGCCCTTTCAGCCGTGGGGGCACTATAATGTGATGGTCAATCCTACTGTTCGTTGGTAAAAGAGTAGCCCAAGACTTGGTGGTGGGTGGTGATGACTAGCTGCCTTCCCTCTAGTTAATTAGGGACGGCTAGCACAGATAGCCCTCGTGTAGCTTTGCACGAAATTCAAAACAAACAAACAATAAATGCAACCAGAAAAAAGTACCCACAAGTTAAATTTTAATTTATTTCCGTTGTTTAACTTATCTTATCTGCACTACTAGTAAATATTGGTATTGGTTGATTAATCATTGGCTATTGGTATTACCCAAGAAAATCTTAATTGGTTTACCTTTAGTTATAGTATGTCTGTGTGAAAGCCACAGGAATATTCTTCTGTGAGGAAACATCACGTAAAGATATTTAAGATTAGTAATTACATTAAGATTGAAGTTTTGTGGTTTAGATTACACAAAAGCTTTTTAATTTGTGTGTGTTTGTAAAATTAGTCTGACTCAGCCCATGTAAGAGCCTATTATTTATTGAAAGCAAAGATAATTTTTAAAAAGAAATTGAGCTTGACCAAAAATATAGTGGGAAATTATTGTCTCTATCATTGTAGGCCTAGGATACAAATGCAAGTCGTGTTTCTATCGGTCAATGCTTTTACTGTTTGTTGGTGTTTTATGCTGTTTCCATGACTACACAAGTACTTCAGTAGATAAAGATAAATAACAAATATAAATAATTAATGAAAATAAAACAATTTAGAACTCGTTGGATATATTAAATGGAACTTTCTGATATATTTTTAAAAATCTAGTTTTCTTTCTTTCATAGTTTCTAATACTTTCATTGTGTGTAAGAGCTTGTGTGTACAGATGAGGAAATGAGTATAATGTTACTAGGACAATGTTTACCAAACAATTATAGGTTTACTGAAAAAAATAACTTTGATATACTTACATGGTTTTAGACACACACACACACACACATTTGCAAACAAATAAAATCTAATGAAAGGAAGTATTTGTTATTGTTTTTTAAAATAGTTTGGCAATAAAGTTTCCAAATATTTAAAACCTAAAATATTACACAAATGCTAAAACAAATTATATAATTTTTTCAAGAACAAATTAGACATTATGTCAAAAGTGTGTATCAAATTTCATGCAATTATGTTAAGCATTTTAAGTGTGGAAACAAAGCATATTGTTTTTTTTTTCAGGAGGGAGGGGCTAACAGAAGAAGTGTGCCCGATAAATAGTAAAACATATGAAGTAGAAATTAAAAAAGTCAAAGTATATACAATGAAGTTTTGTTATTAAAACATTTCTATTTTCCATGCAGTAAAGGCTCCTTGAATATTTTTATATTATTATTTGCCAAATTTTATGGAACACTCGTGCTGTATAATGGCACTTTTCTAATGCACCGAGTTGCTGCTATCTTTATCTATACTAAGGATTCTAACTTTTATTTTCACACGATGCTGTGGTTGAAAGCTGCACATGAGTATTGAGCATCAGACAGCCTGTGGTAATTAAAATATAATTGATACATCAAAAGGTGGACATACTATAGGTGTCATGATTTTTAATAATGTATTTCTCTTATTCAGATATACCATAAATATCTTACTAATAATTTTGTTGTTGTTGCTCAGTAATAGTATGAATAGTAATGACTTTTTTTTTCCACCAGTTATACTTAAAATACAGTCTTTCACCTATTTTGAATGTAAGCAAGTAACATTTTGGGGCAGTAACATTCATGAATTTGATGTAAGGATTCAGTTCAATTGAACTTTTCTGTATGTAGTTTGCCCTATCTAACTATCTTGGCTTAAACAAAAAGGAACATATTGTTAAAGCATTCCCAATTCATGTTTAGCTGCAGCAAGAAAAAATAAGTATGAAAATGTAGAACATAAGAGGAAAAAAAGTGTAAAAAATATATATTAGTTTATGTATTTCAGGAAATGTTTTGAAATTAATTTCTCAGTTTATTTATTGACTAAATAGCATGATGCACACACATGTACATCATTCTGATAAAACCTCTGAAGCACATCAGAATGAAATGAATCCAGAAGGAAGTGAAAATGTGAGTCAAAGAAATTATGACACTCGGGTTTAGTCCAGGCTTGGATCCATGGTATATTAGTTGCAGGAAAAAAAAGTGAAACTACTTTATTATTGGTTCTATAAATCTGAAATTTATTTTTAATATATTATTATTGGGTGTGATACATCAATATTTCTTCACTTGACATTGATTACAAGTTAAAAGAGATTATTATCAATTCTGAGATTTATTTTTAATATATTATTATTGGGTGTGATACATCAACATTTCTTCACTTGACATTGATTACAAGTTAAAAGAGATTATTATCAATTAATCTCTGTCGCACTTGGAACATTGTGTACAGTTTTTGTCTTATGTCTAAAAATGGATATTGACCTATTTGAAAGGGTTCACAGTGTAGGACTACTTGGATGATTCTAAGAATGGATATTGACCTATTTGAAAGGGTTCACAGTGTAGGACTACTTGGATGATTCTAAGAATGGATAATGACCTATTTGAAAGGGTTCACAGTGTAGGGCTACTTGGATGATTCTAAGAATGGATATTGACCTATTTGAAAGGGTTCACAGTGTAGGGCTACTTGGATGATTCTAAGAATGGATATTGACCTATTTGAAAGGGTTCACAGTGTAGGGCTACTTGGATGATTCTAAGAATGGAT
>NW_013673753.1:24341-29103 GCF_000517525.1 Limulus polyphemus
GTGGCTTGGGTTAATTCAACTCAACAATATTCTGTTTAACATTTGTTTGTGTGGCTTGGGTTAATTCAACTCAACAATATTCTGTTTAACATTTGTTTGTGTGGCTTGGGTTAATTCAACTCATCGTTATTGTGTTTAACATTTTTGTGTGGCTTGGGTTAATTCAACTCATCATTATTGTGTTTAACATTTGTGTGGCTTGGGTTAATTCAACTCAACAATATTCTGTTTAACATTTTTTTGTGTGGCTTGGGTTAATTCAACTCATCATTATTGTGTTTAACATTTGTGTGGCTTGAGTTAATTCAACTCATCATTATTGTGTTTAACATTTGTTTGAATCCACTTCTTTATCAGCTTGCCTTCAATTATGATGTGTATGTGTTTTTCATAGGTTCATTTCCGTTTATTAGATTTTATATGTTTATTGGACAATTACTGTCAAAATGTGTAGGGAAGTTTGAAAATCTGTTGTAGTAAATTAAATCATTTTATTTTAGTAACTGTCAATTCAGTAGCAAGTAAGATTAGGAGAAATCTGTTTAGTTTTACCATCCTAGTGTTTTCTTCTAATTTTGTGGCATTCCTCTTTGTTTTAGAACATTTTTAGGAACAATGAATGTATACAGAAGTGTGCAGGTGTGTTCATATGTACTTTATTCTGGAACAGTCAGTAACGCTTTCTATAAAAAGTTGTATTAATGTTTGGCTGCTTTATACTGTATTACATTCTTCTAGAAATGTCTGAAATACTGTGTTTTGCTAACATGGCAAAAGTTAATTCTTATGGGGAGTGACAATAGGCAGAGCCTGATTATATAATTTAAAGAAAGTAGGAGGGAAGAAGACCCATAGAAATAGTGTCCAGAAAATGGGAGGGAGGGGAAATAGAATTGAGTATGAAGAATCTCTGAATGATGTGCATAATTCAGAAAAGTTTAGAAGGTAGGCTGGGCATCATGGTTAGTATATAACAAGTAGAACTCATGAACATGTTATTCCATGTAGCATTCTATCATGTGAGCTAAATCTCCATGATACATGTTTAGACTTATCATGCAGTTTTTTGTATGTCATATTAAACTGTGCAAAGCAAAGAGTTTGAAGTCACCATTGTTATCGTATGAAAATACTATTCTACCTATCATTTCACAATTGGAAATGACCGATTACCGGTTATTATAGCACACAATCGTCCCGATTACGTTCAGTAAAGTTGATGATGTAATATTGTTGACGGTTTAACGTCAATAATTGTAATGACTACAGAGAATGTGCTATGAAAATAAATCATGATCTCTCTTCCGTTTTTTATTTGAACTAGTGAAAAATGAAAATAGAGACTGATCTTGTGGCTAGTACATGACCGACACATAACTGTACGTGACTGTTGTGAGAGACAAACAAATTGTTGAGGCTCATTATCTAAATCCATCATTCACTTCAGCCATAAGTTCGAAGACTTTGCTATCACTCTACACATTTTGATCTAAACAACTTTCTAAACCAAACGAAGTATTCCAACCAAAGGTCATATAAAGTTACCGCGTTTGAAAGTTTGTGTTTATCAAGAGAGGAATCTTTAAATTAGTCGCTGAAAGATTTTTTAAAAATTGGCCTTATTAGATATGCTCCTAATTGTATTGCTATTATGTATGTAATGATCAACTTTCCAACCTTAGAAAAAGAAATGACAACTTTAAATGCATTATTATAAAAAAGACCCACATCGTGCTGGTGGAATTAGTTTATGATAATGAAGACCCATATCATGCTAGTTGAATTATTTTATGATAATGAAGACCAGCATCGTGCTGGTGGAATTTTATGACAAAGAAGACCCACATTGTGCTGGCTGAATTATTTTATGACAATGAAGACCCACATTGTGCTGGCTGAATTATTTTGTGATAAAGAAGTACCACATTGTGCTGGTTGAATTATTTTTTGTTGAACTTGAGATAAGATAGTGGGTAAAACAAAATATGCAGTCTAACTAACTAATGAATGAATATTTGCTGTAGAATTATTATTGATTCTATAAATGTAGCTACCAGTTTGGCTGACAATTTTGATTTCATTTCCTTAAGTTTGGATGCTCAGTCCTTTTTTGTCCACACCTTTTTTTTCACTCCTAAGGTGTTTCTGATTAGATATCATGACTTTTTATCAATACACACCGACAAACCACAGCAAGTAAGAAAGTGACACTTGATAGTAACCAACATTAGCGTTTGGATTGCAACCCTATTATTTGGAACAGACCTTTACTTTACAGGACCATCCAGATTCTTTAAAATATATGGTGGTAGTTTCTCCTCTCTAAAACAGTGTTAATAACTTCCTTTATAGTAATGCCATGGAATTTAGATTAACAGTTTCTTGTCATCACGACCATGCATAATGAATTTAGGTAATGAACCTCAACAATGTGTTTGTCTCTCACAGCTGTATCAAGCATCATTATTTATACTAATTGCTTAAGCTAATGTCATATGATGCTAAACGCTACTTAATTAGGAGAACTTCATAAAGATTAACCAGTTTGTGCTTAAAAGTTGGCAAAGAATAATCAATAACAACAGTTCACCCGTATGATTCTTTTGAAAACTTGAGCTAGAAACTGTTAGTCTAGTTTGCTTGGCCTAACCAATACTTGTATATCTGCATTCTCCTTATGGTTTTGCTGCTCTAAATCAGCTGTCTTTAATCTGAATGACAAAAAAACTAAAAATGGTCCATTTTTACTCTTAGGTGAAGCTATAGTAAATATTTTAGACTGATACCTTATGTGACTTTTTGTGTAGGCGTGTCTCATTGAAATATCAGGTGCATAATAAGTGTTTCAGTAGGTAGTTGATAATTTATTTAAAAATTACACACAGAAATTCACCACAGCAGATTAACAGAATAGATGGACTCTGTTACAAATCTTTGTACATTGAAGCAGTTTTTTCTTTTGCTGTGAATGAGTTGATACTATACAGGATTTTCTTTTCTCCCAAGATAATTTATTTGAAAAGAACTCCAGAAGAAGCTTATCAACCACTTGTCGGAATTTCAAGTCCACCTTTCATTCCCTTCCGGTGAGTCATTAAGCATATGAACTTAGGTTAGTTTTAATAATTTTACTACAGAGATCTATTTGTAAAAATCTCATTTAAGATTCTTTTTTTTTTACCATTATTCTTTATTAACTTGCCCAGCTTTTCCATGAAACTGATCACATGATGAAAGCATAATCAGAATTTTTTCCCTCATTTGTGGTTTTCTAACTTTTGTGTTCCTTTTAGAAAATGTTCAGAAGTCTTATCCAAAAAGAGAAAGTACTTGCAATACAAGTAAATTTTCAACACTTGTTTCAACAATTTGTGAGAATAAAGGTCCTAGAAAAAGCAATTACAATATTTTGATAACTATACCTCTAGCAACCTGAAATCACAGACAGGTACCTTATCAATGAGAACATTTGTTATTTAACAGCTTTTAATCACTTATGATTCAAGTCATTTTATTATATCCTCAACAGTGCTATACGTGAAAGCAACTTCAGTTATTTTTACTTAGTTTTATTTCACTCTACAGTTTAGGTTTACTAATATAACAAATTATATTTGATAAGTTTGGAGTTGTTTTTCATACAACCATTAACAATGATACAATTTAAACCAACTTTCACTAGCCACTGATAAAAGTGATGTATATATTTGCACAATCTGAGTGTTCGGTGCATTTCAGAGAGCACTATGTAGAACTGTGCTTCAAATAAAAAGTTCTGTATTAGGTTCTCAAGCAGTTAGTTCTCACTTGTTTGGAAGAAGAGAATTCTGTGCAGTGTATTTTCTTATAAAAAATATGTGTGTGTGTGTGTAATTATTTCAATGGTTAAATAACTTTATAATTATAATTCTTTAGTGTTATTCTTTTACAATAATGTTACTGGAACATTAATTTCATTTGTATAATTATTTATTAGAACGAAGTTTGAAAGTTCTTTAAAAGGTCGGATTAGCTTTTTGTTGCATCACGTATAGTTTCCAGCTGTAGTTCTTTGTGTGGGAGGTTTAACTTACGTTGACATTATTATATACCACCTTTAACAAAGCCAAGCCAACCATTTAAGTGTTAGCTGTCATTGCAGGAAAGTAAAGGTGTGTATTAGATTTGACCAGACTTTATTTATATGCACTTCATACATTATTGTTAGGTCTTCTTTATGTAAGTATGTACATTTGTATAATTTGTTATAGCTAAATTTTTATACCTTCAGGGATGCATCATTTGGCCCATCAACCTATAACCTTACTTTATTAGATTGTTTCCATGCTGTCAGTAAGGTAAGTCTAGCCTAATTAGATTACATCTTTCTTATTTCAAGTATAAACTTGTGTAATTTTAAAGAGTAGATTTAAAGTTTAATATCCTTTACATAGTACAGTTTAGAAAATCAAACTTGGCAGTAAACTGTTGATTATTTTAATTGCTTAATGATAATAATCAGTTGTGTGGTAATTTGAAATGGAGCAGAAAAACGAACCAGTATTTATAGAGAGGTACAAGTTTTACAGGTAGATCTCTTTTTAGATTACCATAGGTGTAGATATATGATTGTTTAATAAAGAAAGTTACATTTAATTTTTAAATAACTTGTTTTGAGTACCTTGTTAAGCCTGTTTATCAGTATAATATTCATAGTGTACTGTTAAAAGTTGAGTTTTGTGTCCCATAATCTTTCTGAATGGTCTTGTTACGTATCTGCTTG
>NW_013673753.1:29918-31172 GCF_000517525.1 Limulus polyphemus
TTTAAATAAATGCCAATATATAGTCAGTTTGTAATATTTGCCAACAAGATTGATACAAACAATTTTCTTTTTTAACACAAATACGTTTTAATATATAAATAATAATACAATTTACATTAACAATTATTACAAATAGTTATTTCAAACAATGATTCATAAACAAAAGTTTCACAAACTTACAAACAATATAAAGTTTTCTTTCTAGTCTGGAACTTCCTTGATATCTTATCGAGGGTTTACGATGAGCAAGTTGATGTAAGTACGATTTGCTGGGAAGCTAGCTAGCTTTGTCTTCTTGGCCTCACGCACTGTTTTTCACCATTGAAGTTAGGTAATGTTTTTTGTAAAAAATACTAATGTCCAATGAGAATCCACTGAAGTTAAACGATTTGTAACATTCCAAATTTATAAATATTCCTGGTCAAATATCTTAAGTTTTCCGATTGATAAGCGTTATAAAAATCACAGTTATAGCATTCGAAATTTTAGAGCGAACTAATAATAGAAATTCCTATGGCTTGTCGCGTTGGTTATATCTATAGCCGTGTGAACGTTTTCTAGAAAATTCAGTCTTATGTAACAATACTGGTTAAAGCGTTTACATATATAGATATTTTGTTGATTCCTACTCTAGAGAATCTTCTACAACTTTGGAGAATAGGCGGGAGTTTCGCAATACGTATCTAACTGTATAAGCTATGTATGTTTCTAAATATAAACTTAATCTAAACAACATTCATATTAAAATAAATACATAAATATAAATTCATTACACAGGTATACATACACAAAAATCTGTTACATATATAATGTTTCAGATATATCTTTATGAAAATCTTTTACACATGTAATGTTTCAAGTATTCCTACCTGAAAATCTGTTACATATATAGAATGTTTCAAGTATACCTACAAGAAAAACTGTTACCCATGTAATGTTTCAAGTATACCTACATGAAAATCTGTTACCCATGTAATGTTTCAAGTATACCTACATGAAAATCTGTTACATATGTAATGTTTCAGGTATACTTACGTGAAAATCTGTTACATATGTAATGTTTCAGGTATACTTACGTGAAAATCTGTTACATATGTAATGTTTCAGGTATACATACGTGAAAATCTGTTGCATATGTAATGTTTCAAGTATACCTACGTGAAAATCTGTTACATATGTAATGTTTCAAGTATACCTACGTGAAAATCTGTTACATATGTAATGTTTCAAGTATACCTACGTGAAAATCTGTTA
>NW_013673754.1:0-1591 GCF_000517525.1 Limulus polyphemus
GCCACAGTAATGTGATGGGAAAGCACCGTGGGAAGCATATAGAGCACAAATTGAGCTACTGGCAGAAATGAATGGATGAACAGAAGAACAGAAAGCAGTGTACCTGGCAACAAGCCTGAAGGGACAACCACTGGAAATACTTGGACAGTTGTCAGCAGACGACAGGTACAACTATAGAGCACTAATAGCTGCTCTAGAACTCAGGTATGGAACTCAAAATCAGTCTGAAGTCTCCAGGGCTAGGTTTAGGACGAGAGTCCGTGCTAAAGGGGAGAGTCTGCAAGAGCTGGCTTAGGACTTGGAAAGCATGGCACACAAGGCCTACCCAACTGCACCACCCGATCTCCTCAAGTTGTTGCTGAGGGATCAGTTCGTAGATGCCTTGGACAGTCCACAACTTAAGATACGAGTGAAGCAAGCACACCCCTCTACCATGCAGGATGTAATGGCCAGAGCTCTCGAATTTGAATCCCATGTTAAGTCCAGCACAGAGGTACCAAGGTTGGTACAGTCATCAGGATTCAAGGCCAGAAAAGGTAAGCTTTTGGAGAAGTTTTGAGGGACTTTGCTGATACTGTAACAAACCTGGGCACAAGAGAGCTCAATGCTGGCAACTTCAACACAGGGAAGATGCCACGGCAGGAAAGGCTGCTACTCAGAAAGGTTGTTGGAACTGTGGAGAGCAAGAACATATGAGAAGCTAGTGTAAGAAGAATACTACCAATAAGTCAGCCTCGGGGAAACCAGTAGTGGTTGGTGTTGAGTGACGCCCACCAACCTTCATCGTGAAATTCCCAACAGCTAGGTGTAAAATGACAAGCATACATAGTGTCTACGTGACAGGAAAGCTAGATGGCCAAAAGTGCAACTTTGTCATAGATTCTGCATCTCAGTAAACCCTTGTGAGTATCAAGGTGTTAGATCACAAAGGAGTACCAGAAGCCATACAGAAGCTCTGTGGTGTGACAGGACATTATGCAAGGTTGTGGGGACCAGTGTGGGTAACTATTGAGCTCATGGGCATAAAGGACAGACACAAAGTATACTTGGCTGACATTGAAGACCAATGCATACTAGGATTGGACTACTTACTACCGAGGAGGTGTGTAGTTAACTTTGATAAAATGACGTTTGGGAACAACAAAGGCCAAATTCAGGTAAGCGTTAAAAGAGAGGTTGAGCTAACCAGGTCTCATCAAACTGAAGTCAAAGTGACTGAAGAAGTTGATGATGGTGAAGTGGAACCAGGTATAGATATTAAAGCAGAGTAGGAGAAAGACCAAGATATGAAGCCAATAATTGATTTTCTAAAAGCAAGTGTCTTGCGCCCTGCTTGGTAGAAGGTGTCTAGCTTAAGCCCTGTGACAAAGAACTATTGGGCACAATGGGACCAGTTGAAGCTTGAAGATGGTATTCTTGTCCGGAGATGGGAAACTGCACATGGCAAAGTGACGACCTGGCAAACAGTTATACCGAGAAAGTTACGGGAAGTTGTACAGCGTCATTCCCATGATAGTTTAACAGGAAGACATCTCAGAGTTAAGAAGACATTGAGTCACCTACGACAGAGATTTTACTGGATAGGTAAGAG
>NW_013673754.1:2445-4089 GCF_000517525.1 Limulus polyphemus
CACCAAGATGACTGGGATGTCTTACTCCCTCCACTGTTGATGGCCTATAGAACAGCAGAACATGAAGCCACTGAATACACTCCAGCAAAGCTGATGTTTGGTCGGGAACTTCGGTTGCCAGTAGATCTGATAACATGACGCCCACCTTATAAAGAGTTGCCTGAAAATGTGTCAGAGTTCGTGAAAATGTTATCTGAAAGGATGGATGATATTCACCATCAAGTGCGTTCAAACTTGAAAACGTCTGCTGATTCCATGAAGCTATGTTATGATAAGAGATCTACTGAAGTCAGCTTTGTACCAGGATACAAGGTGTGGTTGTATAATCCCAGGAAGACCAAAGGGAAGTCTCCTAAGTTGTATTCTCCATAGGAAGGCCCATATGACATAGTGGATCATCTCTCAGACGTGACTTTCTGAATAAAATGTGGTTGGCGAGGTAAACCAATGGTGGTGCATGCCAACAGGCTTTGGCATTATCATGGTCCAGGACATTTCAGTTGGAACGAAGGGAACAATGGAACAAATGACGCTGCTGAAGACATGTCACCTGAAAAAGCCACTGTCGAAGAAGAAATTCTACCCTTTCTAGAAGGGAAACAGTTAAGCCCTTGATGAAGTTACTACCACTGATGTGACTGTTACCGATAATAGGACATTTCCTGATGGAGCAGATGAACCCTACGTGAAGCAGAAGCCAACGAGACAGAGGCCAGTACGGAAAAAGATACATCCTGTAAAATTAGGAGACTTTTTTTGTATTTTAATTTTGTGTTTGTAAATTCTGTACATTTAATCAAGTTATTGTTAATTATCTATTGGGTTAATGCAAGTGGCTATTGTTCGGGACGAACAATACTTAGGAAGGGGCAGTGTTATGACAGCTCAAGTCACGTGACTCTGGTAACACGTCATATGTTTCTAAAAGGATCATGACTGTTCCTGGCAACTCTTGTGTTTGCCAGACGCCCTCTATTTTTGTATATAAGCCCAGCAAGATATGAATGGCAGATAGGGAGATATAAAGACAGATAACCGAGTCAAGTGAGCAGTAGTGACCTAAAGTAAAGTGCGTGAATCGTTGTGAATTATAGCGTGTGAATTAAGTATATTGGAAAGTTGTATTGAGAAAGAATAAACTAGTTTTATTTAAGAAAGGACTTGTATTGCTGAAGCTTTTCAGAACAATATATTTATTTTAATTGCTTTAGAAATGAAAACAGTTTGAAATCCGATAGCAGATATCGCTAAACTAATAAACAAATTGCAAGTTTTAAAAGAAATAAGTATATAATTTCATCTATGGAGTAAATCAGTTGGGTTTCATATGACTTAACTTGATGAACTAATTAAGTATATAATTTTATCTATGGAATAAATCAGTTGGGTTTCATATGACTTAACTTGATGAACTAATTAAGTATATAATTTTATCTATGGAATAAATCAGTTGGGTTTCATATGACTTAACTTGATGAACTAATTAAGTATATAATTTTATCTATGGAGTAAATCAGTTGGGTTTCATATGACTTAACTTGATGAACTAATTAAGTATATAATTTTATCTATGGAGTAAATCAGTTGGGTTTCATATGACTTAACTTGATGAACTAATTAAGTATATAATTTTATCTATGGAGT
>NW_013673754.1:4593-7380 GCF_000517525.1 Limulus polyphemus
GGAAGCTCCCAGATTAAGACAATGGTACTTAACATGTAAGGAAGCTCCCAGATTAAGACAATGGTACTTGACAGTCTAAGGAAGCCCCAGATTAAAACAATGATACTTCACAGTCTAAGGAAGCTCCCATATTAAAACAATGGTACTTCACAGTCTAAGGCCAGATTAATACAATGGTACTTGAACATGTAAGGAAGCTCCCAGATTAAGACAATGGTACTTGACAGTCTAAGGAAGCCCCAGATTAAAACAATGATACTTCACAGTCTAAGGAAGCTCCCATATTAAGAGAAGATACTTTACAATCTAAGAAAGCTCCCATATTAAGACAATGGTACTTGATAGTCAGAGGAAGCTCCCAAATTAAGACAATGGTACTTCACAGTCTAAGGCCAGATTAATACAATGGTACTTGAACATGTAAGGAAGCTCCCAGATTAAGACAATGGTATTTCACTGTCTAAGGAAGTTCCCATATTAAAACAATGATATTTGACAGTCTAAGTAAGCACCCAGATTAAAACAATAATACTTGACAGTCTAAGGAGGCTCCCAGATTAAGACAATGATACTTGACAGTCTAAGGAGGCTCCCATTATATATCAAAGCAGAAGGATAGGAATGGCAAAAACAGTATTCTTCAATCTCAAAAAATTGCCCAGGAGAGATTTCAAACTATAACAGAAGAAGAGACAACTAAAATATTACCTGTGATCAGTCCTATATACTCTACAGGGTGGACCTTGTCTGTTGAAACAAAACAAGAGTTTGAAATGTAGTTTTATAGACAAATGATAGAGATCAGACACGTGTAAAAACTAATGACGTACTGGAATGTGCTATGATGAATGTATTCAGTGCATTATGCTTAATGCTGAATTTAGAGTCATTGTTAGAGTCATTTCCTTTCGGCAACTCATATTTAAAACTCAAAATTTAAACATATTATTGGTGGCTAAAGGTTTAAGCGAAAATCTCCTGAGCCCAAAACTGTAATTAGATCTCAAATTGGTCCACAGATGATGGAACTATGAGATAAAAGTCTCTTTTGGAAAAAAAAACAACAACAACAACAAACTTACTTAGTGCCGTTTGATGAGCCACTAAGCCGTGGCTAAATATTGAAGTCTGCTTTAGTATAACGTCTCATTTTTATTTCACTTGGTAGTGTATATGTATATACGCAAATACACACACATGAAGTTATATATATATATATATATATACATACACACACACATGAATATATATATATATACATATATACACATACACACACATGAATATATATATATATATATATAAAACATTTCTAGTAAGTCTCTAATTTGTTTATTATTTAATCGTAACTTTTATTTAGAGTTAAAACAAGACAAACTATCCTATCATTATGTTTTGTGTTTTAATTTTACTAGGATACGTTTTCTATGAACGACTCAATAGAAATCTAACTGTTAAGGCCATGTATCCTGTTTTACAGATAATTTCAATTGTTTCAGGTAGGTATCAGATACCCTAACTTGTTTCAGGTAAGTATCAGATAACCTCACTTATTTCAGGTAAGTATCAGATAACCTCATTTCTTTCAGGTAGGTATCAGATAACTGAACTTGTTTCAGGTAGGTATCTGATAACCTCACTTGTTTCAGGTAGGTATCATTAACCCCACTTGTTTCAGGTAGGTATCATTAACCCCACTTGTTTCAGGTAGGTATCATTAACCCCACTTGTTTCAGGTAGGTATCAGATAACCTCACTTGTTTCAGGTAAGTGTCAGATAACCTCACTTGTTTCAGGTAAGTGTCAGATAACCTCACTTCCTTCATGTAGGTATCATTAACCCCACTTGTTTCAGGTAGGTATCTGACAACTTCACTTATTTCAGGCAAGTATCAGATAACCTCACTTGTTTCAGGTAAGTATCAAATAACCTCACTTGTTTTAGGTAAGTATCACTATTTATATGAACTAACTAAAGTTACAAAATAAATAAAATCGTTAATTTTTTTTACGTACTTGTTCTTGTAACTGCGCGTTAACCTTTATGAGACTTTCTCTCCACTGTTCTTCAATATCTATTTTCTCTATCCTCTGCAACAGTTGTTTTTTCTCTTCCTCTAACTGAGTTATTATATCACATAGTCCCTGCGATCTCTCTGCTCCAACACGCAGTTGTATCAGTTCTTCTTGGAGCAATGTTTTATCTTGTTCTAATGTAGCAATGACATCTTCTTGATTCCTTCGAACGCTGTCCAGATCGGCTAAGTGGGAATTGGAAGCAGAGAGACACTGGCGAAGACGAGTGATCTTAATTGGGATTTGGTTTGAAAAATAGCTGATTTCAGTTGAACGGTAAACTTCAACAATGTTAATAAAACAAGAACATCCTTTTATTGTAAAAAGTAAACGTTAATTATGTGAAAAATAAGAGAAGTCGAGAATATTCGTTACTATTAAACAGAATCTCTTAACTTAGTAACACTTCATTTTTTAAAATCAAATATGTATACATAAGTTGTTAATTTGATTTGAGAATTGCGTTTAGTGTTCACTTTAATTCCACGAAAGATTGACTTTAAAAGTAAACTTGTTTATTTTAGTGTAGTATGTGTGAAATATTTTTATACTAGGCTACATTCCATCATTGTTAAATGTTTAATGTCCTGCATTGTTCTAGAGCAGCCATCACATTAGAGTTTTGTGAATATACAAAACATTCCTTGAAGTTGAGAAAGTTACAGACAACGTTTCGAAAATCAACATTTTTATACTAGGCTACATTCCATC
>NW_013673754.1:8380-25053 GCF_000517525.1 Limulus polyphemus
ATACTAGGCTACATTCCATCATTGTTAAATGTTTAACAATGATGGAAATGTCCTGCATTGTTCTAGAGCAGCCATCACATTAGAGTTTTGTGAATATACAAAACATTCCTTGAAGTTGAGAAAGTAACAGACAACGTTTCGAAAATAACATTTTTTTTAAGATTTAAAATAAGATTTCCTGCGTGGGTTTTCATCCAAAGATAACATTACCCGTAACTAAGGTTATATTTTGTCAATTGTTACAAGTCCATTTCTTCTTCACGTGTCTCCAGAAAACGAAACTAGCTGGATGGTTCTCAGATATTAATGGTCATTGTCAATAATCGTGAAAAAGTTTGCTAGCATTCTAAAACGTAAAGTTTCCAAAAATATTGATTTAAAAGTTTTGGAACTGTTCAAATGTAGTTGTTGATTTATAAGAAAAGTTGCCGTTGATAAACGTAGAGGTGAGAAAGAAATGCATTTAAAGTTGAAAAAATTTGATCTTTTGTCATTCCGAACTGGATCAAGCAACAGGGTAATAATTTAGAAAATTTAAAAATTTTCAAAACCTGTCTAATAAATATAAATGATTTAAACTGAATATCGAACAGTTACTATTTCTCCTACCTCTAATCTTAAGTCTGCTTCAACGCATTCCTGTTCTCTTATTTTCCAATCCTGTCTGCCACAAGTATAGAACGTTTCTTCGTTTCTCACTGGAGGTTCTTCAGATTCAGAATCCAACAGAGGGAATGGCTCACAGCTGAGAGTTATTTGTTTGTTAATATCCTGTTCAATGCGATCTTTTAACTGCTTTACGTCTTTTCGCAGTTGAATGACAGTGTCTTCTAGCTCTTTCTTTTCCTCTTCTAATTCTATTATCTTTTGGTTCAACTCCGTCTCCCGTTGCAGAAGGATTATATCAGCTTCTTCCAGAGTTTCTTTAAGGGCATTTTCCGATCTATGAATTCTGGCAAGTTCCTTTTTTAGATTTTCTCTTTCTTGCCGTAAATTTTCCAAATTCTGCGTCATGTCGTCTTTTTCCTTTAATTCATCTTTTAGTGCTTCTTGCGACTTTGCTATTCCTTTAATTTTAAGCAACAAGTTTCTCTCCGTGTTCTCCAGCTCACAAACTTTATCCTTGAGTTCACTCTCTCTAGCCTCGGCTTCCATTAGTTCCTCCAACAAGTCGCTACTCCTACGAACATCGGTTCCTCTCTGCTCGTATTTTAATGCGTTACGAAGACGACTTTCGATATCTTCCAAATGAGAGACGCGCAGTTTTAAGTTCCGTTCTGACCTTTCTAATTCGTCAATTTTTTCCTTATATCCACGTTCTAAAGATGCGACAATCTTGTCAGCACTTTCTAATGTTTCCCTGTATGCTGCTTCCTTCTTTTCCATTTCTTCGAGCCTTTGTTGAAGTAATTTTTCTCTTTCTGATACGTAAACCAATTTTCCACCCTCTTCGTTAATATCTATCTCACTTGTTGTTACGGAAGAAACGTCTTCAGTTAGCTTACCAATTTCACTTTTAAGTTCCAAAACTTGTTTCTCTAATTCTGATATTCGAAATTTATATGTTTTTTCTTTAGAATGTAGATCTTCCAAGTCAGTTTGGAGATTCAGTTCTAGCTTCTGTTTCTCTTCTTTCAATGCAGTTACAGTAATTGTCGTGCTCTCCTCCATTTCTTTTAACTTCCATTTCAACTCTGCTTCAACCAAATGATTCTCTTCTTCTAAAAGTTTCGTGGAATTTTTATACTGCTGGTTACAGAGTTCAAGTTCATTTTGTTTTGCCTCTAAATCTTTTTCTAATTTTGACTGTTTCTCACGAAGTGACGCAATTTCTTCATTAAGATTCAGTTCTTGAAGACGTAGCTCCTTTATTTCTTCTTCCAACGTTGACTCTTTAACCAAGTGTTGAGATTTTAGGAGTTTTATCTCTGATTTATGCGTTTCTTTGAGTGCTTCTAGTTGTTTTTTATTTTGCTCAACTTGTTCATCCAAGTCTTTTTGGTCATCTTGTTCAGTTTGTAAGTCTTCCAAACTACTTGCACAAACTTCTACATCACGGATTTTTTTAATCGATTCATTTTTTACTATTTCTTCTTTTTCAGGGCATTGGCTTATTTGTTTTGTGATTTCTTCTATTGTTTTCTCTAAATCCTTTATCTTAGTTCGAAGATTTGCAACCTCCTGACTATGTCTGTGTTCTAAATCTTCCAGTTCTTTAGCGTGTTCTAACTTTAGGGTTTGAAGTGTTTTCTGGATGTTTTCAACTTCTTTTTCAAGGTTCTTTTTTTCTAAATCTAGCAATGAAGCTTTTTGAAACAGTAAAGTCTTTTCTCCATTCAATGTCTGAATTGTTTCTTTAAGTATTTTTTCTTCTTGCATCCATTTCTGTTGTTGTTTATCTTTTTCTTTGTAAAGTTTCTCTCTTATCTCAAGTTCTTTTTCAAATTCGTGGTTAATTTTTTCTAGCTCCCAAAGTCTTTCTTTAAGTTTCTGTTCATTTCCTTCTAAGCTTAATAGTCTAGAAAGAATATGTTCATGTCTGTGTTCTAACTTACTACTAGTCGTCACCTCTAATTGTACAGGAAGAGAGCTTTGCATCTCTTTGTCAAAAGAGCCAACATTTTTTGTAGTTAAAAGATCATCGAGTCGAGCTGTGGCTTTGTAGTGTTTTTCTTCACTTCCTTTTTGAAATGACATTTCCCAGCTTACGTTCTCCCTCTTACAAGCTCCTACATCGTTACCTAAATCATATAATTTCTGCCAAAGAACCAGATTTAAACCATCCATCTGGTGAAGTTGTTCTCTGAGCACAGAATCTTCTGCTTCTAACGCCCTCAGCCGGACCAATAAAGCTTTTTGTTTCTCGCTCAACACCTCAGAGGATGCACAAAGTGAAGGGTGGGAAAAAACGGACTCAAGTGTGTACAGTGGATTTTTTCCTAACTCGTGGCTGCACGAACCATACTCAGTTTGAGTAGATTGATCTGACATTGATTTGGCGCAATTAACTCTATTAATATCAACCTGTACTTCTACAGAGCAAATTTCAGACGGCGTGTACCTCTGTGAGTTCACGGTGTCCAGAATTTCTGAAGAATCTGTGTTTTTTGAATACTCGGAATGCTGCTTTAATGTGGTGGGCTGTATACGAAGATTTTCTTCAGTAGCTTGATGTAACATCTGTTCAAGTCTGAAAACCTTTTTTTGAAGTTCTGTTTCAGACGATTCGAGATCTTGAATATGAACCTCATATTTCTGAACCAATGTCTCCATGTAAGTTATCTGCGAACGAAGCTCGTTCTCTGTTGCTTCTGCCACCATCAGCTGCTTACGGGCGACTTCAGAATCTCTGTTTCTATCGGATAGTTTTTCTTCTAATCTCTTCTGTTTCTCTAACAAATTCTTCAACTGCTCTTGTAACTTCTGTTCCCCACATCTGGCATCATTTTCAGATTCTTCAAGCTCTAATAATTGCTCTTGGAGTTCCTTCTTCTCCGTTTGTATTGCAACTAAATGTTTTTGTTGATCTTCAAACTTAGCTTGCTGCTTTTCCATCTCCAGTTGCCATTTCTTTATTTCTTCAGATTTACTTTGATGAGTTGTACAGTTTTCAGATAAAAGTTTACAGATCTGTGCTTCTTTTACTTTCAGTTTTTCCTGTAACTCCATAACCAAAGTCTCTGAATGCTTGAGACAATCAGACAGTTGTTTTTCTTTTTGTTGTAAACTGTCCATCTGCTGAAATCTCGACCTCATCTGTTCGAATTCCTGTGGTTTTGAGTGTTCCAAAACACGGTTTTCGCCAAAATCCAAATCCGAGGACTTGGACAAAAGATCTTCTTCAGATTCATGAAGATCAGTAAGACTACTTGGACCCGTAGAATCTCCTCGTCTACTGTCATCGCCAAGACCTTCGTCTTCACTAGTTGCAGTTCCCATGGAATCTGGCTCATCAGGGAAAACTTCATGGAGCCGATCTACATCTTTATTGGTATTAACAGAAGTACCAGACAAACTTGGCCGATGGTCAAGTTGTAAAAGGAGTTTCTCTATATCTTCTCTAGCTGACACGTAGTCTATATATAATCGAAGATTCTTCTCCACAAGTTCTTGTTCTGACTTCTCGACAGTTGTTAATCTTCCACTTAAATCATTATTTATCCTCTCATAATCATTGAGTACTTGTCTAAGATGATCGCATGATTTACATACATCCCTAAGCTTTTCTTGCAACCTCTCGTTTTGAATTTCTGGAGATGCCAGATCCTGTCTTTCTGGCAAGGCTGATAAGTTACTTTTTTGGCCATCGGTTTCACTAACTGCTTCGAGTTTTTCTAGTGCTTCTTTTAACGAGTTGTTTTCTTTCATTAGATGTTGTACTTTCTCGTGGTGCTTTTTACTTTCTTCTTCGGTATTTTCTAGTTGCTAGATAAACAAACACAAAGCTTATCAATATCATGCTTTCTAGAACGTTTGGGTACATTTTTACTAAAGCAGAAATAATTAACATCAATGATATTATAGCTAATATAGCCTGCCTGACAAACTGTTTTAAAATACAACTTAAAGATACAAATAAGTTTAAGATCCAAATAAATCTAATTATATATCAACAAGTGTGAAAATCAGGACGGTAAATGCGCAGTTCGTTTAATTACTTTTCACATGAATTCAAGTTCACAAAAACTTTCAATACTCAACTGTTTTAAGACTATTAATGTGTTCTATGTGTTCCTTTAAAAGGGCAGCTTGAGCGTCCTGACCTCTAGTGGCAATAGCTAATTGAGACTGTAAATCTTTAAAGGCGTTTCTAAGATGCCCCACACACTGTTGGTTCATCTCCTCCATCTGATTCAAAGTAGCTTCCCGTTTCTGGACCTCTTCCAGCTCTTCTTGTGTGCTAGTGAGTATCTGAAAGGTTCCAAAAATTATCAAATTAATTTCCTTCTATAGAATAAATTTTATATTAACAGCCTCAACAAAGCCTGAGCGAGTTTCAGAGTTTTAAAGATATCAAATGTTCTTATGTGTATAAATTACGTAATCAATGGTGTGAACTATACAATAGCTAAATCATAGTACAATATTTTATCCACAATTAAATGTTTTACGTGACAAACATTTTCTTTCATTTATAAAAATTTTGGGGGTCCAAGAAATGTTAGAAACTTTTTAGGGTTAGTTTCCAGAAAACTTATACGTTACTTTGTTCAAATGAAGACTATCTCAGGTCTAAAAATTTAAGGTTCCAAAAACTTCAGTTCCATTCCTTGTTCTATACTTCTTAATCATTTAGTTAGAGACAAAAATTTTACTTAAAGCTTTTTTACAATATGATTTCACATGTTCAAAGATAAATTTACGAAAAAAAAGACTAAAATCCAAATATTAGTTTAAACTTAAGATTATTAATAAAGAAACTGCTAGAGAAAAATGTTTTCTCTCTTAATTTAATAATTAAGTCTACACTACGTTTCTTTTAGAGAAATTCACAAGAAAATATATCTTTTAGAAAGCAACTATGTTAAACCTTTAAGAAATGACGATTCATCACAAGATCAGCACAATATAAATTACTATGGTTCATTAGGATTCATCACAAAATAAGCACAATATAAATTACCATGGTTCATGACGATTGATCACAAGATCAGCACAATATAAATTACCATGGTTCATGAAGATTCATTACAAAATCAACACAATATAAATTACAATGGTTCATGACGATTCATCACAAGATCAGCACAATATAAATTACCATGGTTCATGAACATTCATTACAAAATCAACACAATATAAATTACCATGGTTCATTACGATTCATCACAAAATCAGCACAATATAAATTACCATGGTTCATGAAGGTTCATTACAAAATCAACACAATATAAATTACCATGGTTCATGAAGATTCATTACATAATCAGCACAATGTAAATTACCATGGTTCATGACGATTCATCACAAAATCAGCGCAATATAAATGATCATAGTTCATGACGATTTATTACAAAATCAGCACAATATAAATTACCATGGTTCATGACGATTCATCACAAAATCAGCACAATATAAATTACTATGGTTCATTACGATTCATCACAAAATCAGCACAATATAAATTACCTTGAGTCTGTAAAACTTCAATTAAAGCAGCGAATAAACACTACTGAAAATCGGGGGGAACCTTGAGTCTGTAAAACTTCAATTAAAGCAGCGAATAAACACTACTGAAAATCAGGGGGAACCTTCAGTCTGTAAAACTTCAATTAAAGCAGCGAATATATTTGTTCGAATACTTCAGATTCTTAATCACTGATTATTAAAATACAAAATTAAATATTAAAATAATCGCCAGAATTAGGAATATGCAAGAAATAATGAAGAAAAGCAACAATACTGTACAAATTGGTAGAGGGTGAGCGTGGTCCAGTGGATCCGAGGTTTGTACCTCGTTATTGCTAAAAAAATAAATCGCTCTTCGCACTTTGGGGCTGTGGGTGCGTTATAAAAGTGACAATCAAATCTCTCCACTCGATCAGAGTAGCTCAGGAGCTGGTAGAGGGTGGTGTTGACTAGCTGCTCGCCCTCTAGCCTATTACTTCAAAATTAGAGGTAGAACTGTACTTAAACAACCAGAGAGTCTCTTCTGTCGTTTTTCTTGGAAAGCCGCGAGTTACAATTAAGGAAAATGGGTTAAAGAATCTTAGCCACGTATAAAATACTATTTTAATATCAACTGTGAACCAATTAGCCACGTATAAAATACTATTTTAATATCAACTGTGAACCAATTAGCCACGTATAAAATATTATTTTAATATCAACTGTGAACCAATTAGCCACGTATAAAATATTATTTTAATATCAACTGTGAACCAATTAGCCACGTATAAAATCGAAACTACTATCAACTGTGAACCAATTAGCCACATATAAAATCGAAACTACTATCAACTGTGAACCAATTAGCCACGTATAATATTAAAACTACTATTTTAATATGAACTGAGAACCAATTAGCCACGTATAAAATTAAAACTACTATTTTAATATGAACTGAGAACCAATTAGCCACGTATAAGATTAAAACTACTAGTTTAATATCAACTGTGAACCAATTAGCCACGTATAAGATTAAAACTACTATTTTAATATCAACTGAGAACCAATTAGCTACGTATAAAATTAAATCTACTATTTTAATATCAACTGTGAACCAATTAGCCACGTATAAAATATTATTTTAATATCAACTGTGAACCAATTAGCCACGTATAAAATCGAAACTACTATCATCTGTGAACCAATTAGCCACATATAAATACTATTTTAATATCAACTGTGAACCACTTAGCCACATATAAAATACTATTTTAATATCAACTGTGAACCAATTAGCCACGTATAAAATCGAAACTACTATTTTCATATCAACTGTGAACCACTTAGCCACGTATAAAATTAAAACTACTATGGCTAATTGGTTCACAGTTGATATTAAAATAGTATTTTATACGTGGCTAATTGGTTCACAGTTGATATTAAAATAGTATTTTATACGTGGCTAATTGGTTCACAGTTGATATTAAAACCGTATAAAATATCATTTTAATATCAACTGTGAACCAATTAGCCACGTATAAAATACTATTTTAATATCAACTGTGAACCAATTAGCCACCTATAAAATATTATTTTAATATCAACTATGAACCAATTAGCCACGTATAAAATTAAAACTACTATTTTAATATCAACTGTGAACCAATTATCCACGTATAAAATACTATTTTAATATCAACTGTGACCCAATTATCCACGTATAAAATACTATTTTAATATCAACTGTGAACCAATTATCCACGTATAAGATACTATTTTAATATCAACTGTGAACCAATTAGCCACATATAAAATCGAATCTACTATTTTAATATCAAATGTGAACCAATTAGCTACATATAAAATACTATTTTAATATCGACTGTGAACCAGTTAGCCACGTATAAAATTAAAACTACTAGTTTAATATCAACTGTGAACCAATTAGCCACGTATAAAATTAAAACTACTATTTTTAATATCACAATTAGCCAAGTATAAAATTAAATCTACTATTTTAATATCAACTGTGAACCAATTAGCCACGTATAAAATACTATTTACATATCAACTGTGAACCAATTAGCCACGTATAAAATTAAAACTACTATTTTAATATGAACTGAGAACCAATTAGCCACGTATAAAATTAAAACTACTATTTTAATATCAACTATGAACCAATTAGCCAAATATAAAATCGAAACTACTATTTCAATATCAACTGTGAACCAATTAGCCACGTATTAAATACTATTTTAATATCAACTGTGAACCACTTAGCCACATATAAAATCGAAACTACTATTTTAATGTTAACTGTGAACCAATTAGCCACGTATAAAATTAAAACTACTATTTCAATATCAACTGTGAACCAATTAGCCACGTATAAAATCGAAACTACTATTTTAATATCAACTGTGAATCAATTAGCCACGTATAAAATATTATTTTAATATCAATTGTGAACCAATTAGCCACGTATAAAATTGAAACTACTATCAACTGTGAACCGACAATTCGTTTCTTAGCTAAAAACATTCTGCCAAAATACTAATTTTCTTTCTGAGTTGTGTACCAGTACATATGAAAGCTAGGGGCGTTATACAATGGTTAAACTACGCAATACGAAACTAAATGCTTATAATCATGCACGAGAGTGAAGCTGAAACTAAACATCTAGCGTTTTTTCTGACGAAATATTACACTTTGAAAACTAGTTACTAAGCGCTTTTCCTAACGAAACATCCTGTCTCGAAATATTAACATCAATAGCTTGTCCTAACAAATTCAGCTCCCCTTCTAAATTAAACACAAAGTACATATCCTAACAAAACGAGCCATCTTGTAAACTCAACACAAAGTGCATTTTCTAACAAAACGATCAATCTTGAAATCGAAACATAGATACAGCTCCTAATAAAGCGATCCACCTTGAAATCTAAACTCGAAGTACATCTCCTAACAAAACGAGCCATCTTGAAAACTCAACACAAAGTGCATTTTCTAACAAAACGATCCATCTTGAAATCAAAACATAGATACAGCTCCTAATAAAGCGATCCACCTTGAAATCTAAACTCGAAGTACATCTCCTAACGAAATGTCCCATCTTGTTCATTTTAACTTCACCGTCTGTAATTTAGAACTGACGCTCAGTGAAGGTTTTTTAACGTCTGGGGTACATTTATGTGTTTCTTTTCTTATGTCTCTGTTTCAGCTTTTAACCCGACTTCAGATTTATAATGCTTTGTAAATAATTGCTTTGATTTTTATCTTCTAACCTGTATCGTTGCTTGTATACATTTACAGATCCTATTACATTCGATATTATAATTTATTCTTGCTATTTTGATTTTAGAATTGTTAGTTGACGAACATGAAACGTTTATGGAACTTCGTGTAATTTAATTATCGAAAATATGCTATAATTTAAACTTAGCTGAAACTTTCAGTTTTACAGAATTTATTCTTCACATTAGTAGCCCCCCAGTGGCATAGCGGTATGTCTGCGGACTTACTATGCTAGAAACTGGGTTTTGATACCCGTGGTGGGCAGAGCACAGATAGCCCATTGTGTGTAGTGTTGTGCTTAATTCCAAACAAACAAAATCACGGTAGTAAATATTAACCTTTTGGGTTTCTTCCAGCTGTATTTTACACCTTTCGTAGTCTTCAATGAGGTCCTCTGGAGGGCGAATTGTAAACAGCTGTTTCTGAAACGTGGTGAAGTACTAATTAGTAGACAATTAACAAGAATTTATATTATTTCCATAAATTTCATATGTTGATGACAGATATCATTACCATTAGGAAAATATTAACAATATAAAAGATATGACTGATAATATTTAAAAAAAAGACAAATATATATACGATGAGTGTTTTCAAAATTAATTTAAGCTTTGTAAGAAACCGCTTACAATATTATAATCCAAACTAGAGTTTGATAAAAACTCATGAATACTAAGGATAACAAGTCGTTTTTGGTTTTAGGTTCGTGACACTATCTCGTTCCTTGAACAACACAACAGGTATTTAGGTTCGTGACACTATCTCGTTCCTTGAACAACACAACAGGTATTTAGGTTCGTGATACTATCTCGTTCCTTGAACAACACAACAGGTATTTAGGTTCGTGATACTATCTCGTTCCTTGAACAACACAACAAGTATTTAGGTCCGTGACGTTGTGTTGTTCAAGGAACGAGATGGTGGGTATTTATGTTCGTGACACCATCTCGTTCTTTGAACAACACAACGGCTATTTATGTTCGTGACACCATCTCGTTCCTTGAACAACACAACAGGTATTTAGGTTCGTGACACTATCTCGTTCCTTGAACAACACAACAAGTATTTTGGTTCGCGACACAATCTCGTTCCCTGAACAACACAACAAGTATTTAGGTTCGTGACACTATCCCGTTCCTTGAACAACACAACAAGTAATTAGGTTCGTGACACTATCCCGTTCCTTGAACAACACAACAAGTATTTAGGTTCGTGACACTATCTCGTTCCTTCTCACGATAACGAAAATGGTACTAGAATCTTCCACAGGCCTGCTAACACAACAGGTTAGGCTAAACACAAGAGTAAATGAAGCAAGCTAAAGAAGCATTTAAAGTCTTACACAGCTTTATACTACGCTAAACAGGTGAAGCATAATAAACCTTTGTAACTCATGCCGCCAGAGCCAGAACAGGTGAAGCATAATAAACCTTTGTAACTCATGCCGCCAGAGCCAGAACAGGTGAAGCATAATAAACCTTTGTAACTCATGCCGCCAGAGCCAGAACAGGTGAAGCATAATAAACCTTTGTAACTCATGCCGCCAGAGCCAGAACAGGTGAAGCATAATAAACCTCATGCCGCCAGAGCCAGAACAGGTGAAGCATAATAAACCTTTGTAACTCATGTCGCCAGAGCCAGGGTGCAGCCAGGTAGAACCAGAAAAATGAAAGATCAAAGTTAGAAATGTATTTTTAAAAAAGGAAATTTAATTACTAATGGTATTCTCTAAAATAGGTCGACCTCCTTTCTTGACAACAACCTTGACATATTTTTTTGGAAGAAAAGTAAACCAGATTCAATATAAACACACACACTAACACACACACACATATATATATACGTGTATACATATATATATATATATATGAATAAATGAGAAGTTAGATCAGGAGATTGAAATTCGTGATTTTGCTAAAATGGCGGGTGCTATAGTAATTATACTACCAAATTCCAGAATTCCCCTTCATTGGTTGTTAAAGTCGATATTTAAAAGGATTCTTGGTCGACTTATAAAGTTCAGAACCCGTTTATTTGTTACTGATGTGCCAATTTTAAATGGTAGCAAAGTTGACTAAATACTGATTGCCAGATAGTCACGTGCTCGAATTCTTCCTGATCTCATGTTTTCAATTCTTCACACAAATTGTATCAGTGTTGTCACAGAGGAATATAGATATATACACCCTGTGTTTTCAAACTGAAAACTGTTTCCAGTTCTATGTATGTTCTATATATATATTTATATGTATGTATAAACAGTTTGCCCCTGAAGAAGAAAGGTCGGGTTATAAGGTTTTTATTATTTTGTATCAAGACATATTGAACCTACGTGTTTTTCTGACATCATGAATATGTATATATAACGTGTGTTATCATACGGAAAACCATTTAAAGTTCTGAACACCAAACACGAAAGCTTGAAACGTTGTTAAATATCAAACTGTCCTCCAGCCGTATACAACACTAATATATTCGCCTTTACCTTGCACAAACAGGCCGTTAGATTTCACAAACCGCTGAATATTTTACTAACTAACCTTTTCCCCTTCCAAATCGTTTATTTTCTCCTCCAAAGCTGCAACCGTTTCCTTCATATGTGTATGGCATGTCTCCAGGAAGCCAATGGTCTGAGCTAACACTGACCTTTCGTCGGAAGAGAACATCTGGACGAAATTCAAATAGAAAAATTAAAACTTTTTAATATTCCGAAAATGAATACCATCAGTAGCATTTACCAGTTTTTAGTCAATAGTTAAGGAAGATGTCGAAAATGTACCTCACCCTCCCAGGTCCTCAACGACATAAAACCCGGTGGCAAACATGGGAACATCCCGAAAAGATCTATATCCAAATCAAGGTCAAGATTAACATATTTGTATTAAACCCAACCCTATACTAAAATATTTGTACTAAACTATTTAAACCCGACTCTATACTAATAAATTTGTACTAAACTATCTAAACACGACCTATACTAAAATAATTGTACTAAACTATCTAAACCCGACTCTATACTAAAATATTTGTACTAAACTCTCTAAACCCGACTCTATACTAAAATATTTGTACTAAACTCTCTAAACCCGACTCTATACTAAAACATTTGTACTAAACTCTCGAAACCCGACTCTATATTAAAATATTTGTACTAAACTCTCGAAACCCGTCCTATATTAAAATATTTTTATTAAACTCTCTAAACCCGACCCTATATTAAAATATTTGTACTAAACTCTCTACACCCGACTCTGTACTAAAATAATTGTACTAAACTCTCTACATCCATGTACTGAATTCTCTAAACCAGACCCAGTACATGTATGTTAATATACTGGTTTAGAGAGTTCACCTTAACATACCTTTAGTTAATTTCGTAAAACCGATCCTATGATAAAAGTAAAGAGCACATACTGTACGAAAATCATTATTAATGCATTTGTTATAGTTTACTAGAAAATTAATATTTTTATTTGTTTTATAAATACTAAGCATTTACTTTGTGTGAATACAATTATAATTTCATCTTAGCTAGAGATATTTGTAGGTGCAAAGTCGAATTCGTCCCCACTTACAAAAGGCATTTCTGATTTGTATCACTTTGTTCGATTTCATATTGGAGAAGTTTAGGTAGGATCAGTACGTTGATTTTATATACTACTGTACTATTTAAGTTGTAATAAAAAATACATGTTGACGAAAAGTTGTGGAATCTGTATCGCGGTCAGAAAAAGGACTCTTAAAATTGACAATTTGCAAGTGTAACTTGCCACAACTATAATCAAGACAAGTTTAGGTACTATCGCACAAAAACTTAGTTATTTTAACACAAATTCAAGACACGTTTAGGTACTATCACACAAAACTTAGTTATTGTAACACAAATTCAAGACACGTTTAGGTACTATCGCACAAAACTTCGTTATTTTAACACAAATTCAAGACACGTTTAGGTACCATCGCACAAAAACTTCGTTATTTTAACACAAATTCAAGACACGTTTAGGTACTATCACACAAAACTTAGTTATTGTAACACAAATTCAATACACGTTTAGGTACCATCACACAAAAACGTCGTTATTTTAACACAAATTCAAGACACGTTTAGGTACTATCACACAAAACTTAGTTATTTTAACACAAATTCAAGACAGGTTTAGGTACCATCACACAAAAACTTAGTTATTTGAACACAAATTCAAGACACGTTTAGGTACCATCGCACAAAAACTTAGTTATTTGAACACAAATTCAAGACAGGTTTAAGTACTAACACACAAAAACTTAGTTATTTTAACACACATTATATTTAATATATGGTGAACTTTCAGCTTTTAAATTTACATTGTATTATGTTTGAATTTTTGCTGAAACTAGGATAATAAATATAGACTTCCAAGAAGTTTCTAAGAAACGTTACTTTCGCGAATCGTTTTTGTAAAAATCAAGTAAAGTTACAAGGTAACGTTTCATTAAATATACGTTTATGTTTAAGAAACTGTAACAGTTTTTTTATGAAACCGGAATCCTTTGAGGCGTCTGATATGACGTTAACAGTTAGTTGATCTGTATTACTGCACAAGTTGTCCTGTGTCTCACAAATGCACATTTCATGTATATTTTAAATAACGCCTTCGACATGTAAATGTATCAGAGTGACTTAGTGATTGGTTTGTCACAAGTTCAACTACAGCCTTAGGTGCAGATGGAAGCAGAGCTGAAACTGGAACATAATTCTTACTTTCTACCCATATTTATAGTTCAGGTAGCTCTATTTCTCCTGATGAAGACTTCCTCCTGTAGGTGGCAGTTTCTCTGCTTTGGTCTGTTTCTTTGCAAAAGGTTTCCAGAGGGAACCATGCACATTACTGCCAAGCCTGTTGGATAAAATCTGTAAACAAGAAACTTACCAGTTTGTAATAGACAGCACTAGAAGTTATCTCGTCTCTCCCCAGTTATATCACGTAATCACCCAAACCACTGAAAACTTTCCAGCATGTAAGATTTTCTTTTCTGGAGAATTTTTCAGTCTGACCTCATCCTCTCGTTTCTCTGGCAGCAGTTAAGGCATTTGTTTTAGTCACCAAGAGCCACCTTTGACGTTTCCTTGTACAGTCATTTGGTGATAAAGATATTCCAAGAATTTCCATTATAAAGACATTTTATTGCATGTTTCTTTGCTGCATGAAGAATCAATTTTGTGTTTTACTACTTCATGTCTACATCTATCCCATTTCAATAATTCTTTATCCTATTAATTCCAGTGTTAAGTACGATGTTATCAGAACGATTTTGAATATAAAAATCAGCAAGTCACGTGACAGTTACAACAGCCATTGAAAACTGATCACTTTTGAGAAGGGAATGTAACAGCCTTTTCCGACGAAAAATGTTCATGCACTCAGATCATAAAGATGTATTCAGATTAGGGATTTAGAATTTCCAAGACGGGGATATCCTTTGTACTTAATGGTATTGATAAACATAGCAATATGGATCAACTTGGGGTACCTGGACCATCCAGAAAAAGAACTGCATCAAGTTGCATCCCAGCTATAGTAAACAAAGTGCGAAATCTTATAACAGGTAATAATTCACGAACACAAAGCTCCATGACATAAACCGTCAACGTGCCCCGGGCAACAGTACAAAACATAATCAAGAAGAATATCTGGCTAGGAAAGCAACACAAGTCATGTGTACACAAGTTGCTTCTACGACATTGCCGTTCAAACGTCGCATGGCTCAAGCAGCTGGAGTATGAAACAGGTATTCATAATATTATATTCAAAGACATACTAGTCATGTTACATACAGATTTTTGTACTATCGAACTGTTACAAGGACCACTCGAAAACTGAAGTTCTTGTACTAGATGGCTTATGGAAAGCACACATGGAGAGGAGTGTGCTCTGAATATGAGAACTTCATAACGGAGCCTTTTCCAATATAAACTACGCAGCAGAGGTATTAATAAGGTATACAGTCGTGATACATAGTATGACAGAACATAGCGATATAGACTGTAACGACAGGAGAAACTCGAAAATCGTTTTAATATAACAAACGCAACCTATGTAGCTAATTATTATATCTCTATTCTAGCTGACAATACTTGGTATCATTTCAACTAGCTAGATGACCTACATCTATTTCATTTCACGGTATTTTATCTTGATAGACAACAGCATCAGTTTTTTTGCTATATAAACTATCGGTTCATTCTTCAATTTGATGTGTACCAGAAGATTTATTTTCATCATTAAATCTCCAATTCGAGTTTCTTCCATCAATAAAGATTCTTTCTGGCCTAAGCGACGTTCATTTCATTCTTACCTTATCAATTATAGCTTACAATTAGGTTCTACTCGATGATATTTGTTGGGTACAACTGTTCAATTCTCTATGTTCGTAACATCTCACGAGTCAACTACAAGAATGTTAGAGCGTGATTGGTCTAAAAACCAAACTACCCACCCTCCTTTCTCTGTTCTAGGGTAAAGTTAAACCTAGAAATACATATTAAAACTGTGTAATTCCTGACATCTGATTAAATCGTATTTATTCTCAGTGGTACCAGTATGTAAAGTTGAATACAATATTCTTGGAATAATGTATTTTAGGTTATAATGTGGAAGTTTATAATGGAAATCACGTGTTTTGACATTCAGTATCTCTGCTATAAGTGGTTAAAAATGAATCAAAGAGTTACTGGGATTCTATTGAAGAAATCCATCTGTGATGCTAAAGATAAACATACAGATCCCAGTGGATCAAATACCATCATATAAGCTACAGCACTATCAGGTAACATTTCGTTTCTAATCTCAAACTCGGGATTTATACGACTTATTATCTCACCTTTTAACTACAAAACGAATAACATGTTATACAATCTTTACACCAGAATTTAGATAATTATTAACTCTAAACAAGTTAACTTATTTCGTTTAAAAGGTTTTTAGGCTTAGAAAAAAAATGTCTTGTTTATTTCAGCCTAATTATCTACCTTTCAATAATTTTATGAATTTTTATCTTTGTATCAACAGTGTGTCTAACTCTTTTTAGTACCACTAAAACAGAGAAAAACAAAACTGAAACCTACCCCTTTATAATATACATTCTTTAGTTTTTCGCTCAGTTCGTTAAATGTTTCTGCCTGCAATAAAGATAGGAAAGATTACAAAAAATTAAGCAAACATTTTTGTACAATAAATAAAAAACCATGTTTATTTTTAACAGTTAGAAAGTATAGTTAGTTGTAT
>NW_013673754.1:25425-29063 GCF_000517525.1 Limulus polyphemus
GTAAATGAAATAATAATTTGATCTAAGTAAGAGTTTTTTTTTTCTTCCCGATTTGTAAAAAAATTCTTACGTGATAGAAAAATGAATATTATTTTCGAAATCTGCGTAACTGAATTATGGGAAATCCGTTATTAAAACCAAAACAACTTTTATGAAGTTTAAATTCGCAGGCCTGTGTAATATTCAAACTCACTCAATCTTCGATACGTTAAAACGAAAATAACAAGAAAAAAACGTTCTAAAAGCTTTGTGCCAAACGCGTCAGAGTAGTTAGCGTGCCGAAGTGTTGAACCAGTGTACACTTTGTATTACCGAAAAAAAAAATCACGTTTCACACTTTTAGGGTCCTGGGTGGGTTTATACGGGTGTCGGTCAAATCTCATTATTCGGACAAACAAGAGCAGCCAAAGAGTTGGCGGTGGATGTCGTTGACTAGCAGCCTTCCCTCTTGTCTGTAAGTTTAAACGTAGAGTAGATACTGAGCCCTCGGGTAGCTTTTCGTGAATATACGAAAACAAACTAAATAAAAGCTTTGTAGAGTCGTTATTGGTTGAAACATCGGAAATGACTGTAATAACAAAATATTAAGTTGCTTTTTCTTTGAGAGATATAACATTACATAGAAAAATGGACAAAGAAAATTTACCTTAACTAACACATTTTATGTTTCATGTTCTACTAACTTGTATGAACTTTCTGTGATACATTATAAAATTTATTGAATACACGCACATAATAACAAAACAAGGAGAGTTTGGCTTCGAAGCTAACTCATCAAGGGACAGAACAGGTAACCATATCCCTGGACCCCAAGCAATACGATACATTAGGCTTAATGATAAAAAAAAACAACGTTTAGCATAGCGATATAGTTACATGTTTTACAAAGTTTGAATACTATATATTGCTAAACATTTTACAGCGATGTTTCTGTCATAGATTTTAATACTTTCAGCTGCTGAAGTCTGTAACTTTAAGCGACACAAGAATTATGTTTTAAAAATATACACGTATAGCGGTTTATTTCTTAATAATCACCTAATCACTTCCCAAAATAAAAAATACTTATCATAAATAGAACGCTTAACTGCACATGTGTTATCCACATTCCTCCCAATTAGTTCATTTTAAATCAGCAGTGTGTAAAAATAAGATTCCAGAATGTTTTTATTTTGCTACAAGTCATTGCCCAGACGGCTTTCCTTTAAATATCCTAATTTATCAGTTAGCATGAAATGCTATTAAAAGTGCAAATGATAAAGTAAAGTATTGATTGATTAAGAAGCTATAGTTCATTGGTTACTACGCTTTATATTTTCCACAGGACACTCGGTCGCTAGTGGCAACAAGGACTGGTTACCACGGCGAATGTCTGCTACAAACAGCTCGATTATAAGCAGTAATTTATGGTATTTTTACAATGGTTTCAAAATTGTACATTTTCACTCGGACAAATAAATAAAACAACTTTTCATAAGACATTGTCAAATAGAATTTCCAATAAGTTAGGCTACCTTCAGGAGATGCTTGAGCCCAAAATATGTATGAAAAATAAATATTTATAAACACAGACTCGATTTTTTTGCACCCAAACTGTAATTCAAAACCGACCGAGCCGGAATGCGACGTAATAAAATCACAAGCCGCGCAGCTCGTGCTTCCAATGACGATAGTTAGCTGACGACACAGCTACGTGTCTCTTTATGCCCACTGAATCTTATTTTTCAAATTCCGGATTTACGCATTTAACATCCAACCCTGTTACACATCTGAGGAACAATCGGACCACGTGGCTAGGAACAGAACACCAGTAGGATGTCACAGCCTACCTGAGGAACAATCGGACCACGTGGCTAGGAACAGAACACCAGTAGGATGTTACACACCTGAGGAACAATCGGACCACGTGGCTAGGAACAGAACACCAGTAGGATGTCACAGCCTAATGTACCAAAGGTTTTTTGCCATTTTTCGTTGAAATGTTTACACATGAAAATCGGACGTTTATTTCGTAGCAAATTACAGTATGCAATATCAACACTAGCATATTAAGATATAATTAAAATTAACCTCACCTTTATTTCCATTTCCTTATAATTCTTGATGACGTCATCAAAAGCTAAACCACTGTCATTTTGAATAATATTCTCTATATTTCCATCAGATGGCTCTGTATTTACTCCTTTCTCGAAGAGAAGTTTATTTTCTATTATCTAAAAAATGCACCAAAACACTTAATCTTAATGGGAGAAATATTATAATTATGAAATATAACCACTAAATACCTAAACTTTAGTGGAATATTAAGACTGATAAAGACGCTCTACTATGTTAAACGCAGACAAAATTGAAACTTTCATTCTAAAGTATAGAAACATGAAGATTAAACCACTGAGTATCTCCTCTCAGTAGGTTTAACTGATACCAACAAATACAGCACAGTGAATATCCAACTGAAGGCTGTGCTATTTTTGTGAAACAAACTGCAGCGAATTCAAATATGTTCGTAGGTTTGGCAGTGGTCCTTACATAGACTGAAAGGTTCTGGCAGTCTGTCAGATGACTGCTGTTACGAAGGGTCTAACTATATAATGAAGCTCAAGTTATGGGGTAAAAGAAAACTAGAATATACAGCGAATCAAAATCAGTGAACCATCTCTGAAGCACAATCGGGTCACAAAGATCATATACTACAAAAAGTAACACTCAAATTGATATATATATATAATTGACAACATGACTTGTCACTTTATCAAAGTTATAACTAATAAATATCATTGTTTACACCTAGAAAGACAGGAATTTTATTTACTCTCTGACACTAGGTTATTGTTTACTCCCCGATACACTAGATCATTTTTTACTCTCTGACAGTCTACATTATTGTTTACTCCTTACCAGTCTAGATTGTTCATTGTGCCCTAGCAGGGGAGTTTTGTCTAATCCTTCAAGAAACGATTTATTGATTAGTCCCTGACAGTCTATACCTATTGTTTACTCTCTGTCAGTCTAGATTATTGTTTACTCTCTGTCAGTCTAGATTATTGTTTACTCTCTGGCAGTCTAGATTATTGTTTACTCTCTGGCAGTCTAGATTATTGTTTACTCTCTGGCAGACTTCATTATTGTTTACTCCTTATTAGTCTAGATTGTTCATTGTGCCCTAGCAGGGGATTTTTGTCTAGTCCTTCAAGAAAAGATTTATTGATTACTCCCTGACAGTCTATACCTATTGTTTACTCTCTGTCAGTCTAGATTATTGTTTACTCTCTCACAGACTAGTTTATTGTTTACTCTCTGGCAGTCTAAATTATTGTTTACTCTCTGGCAGTCTAGATTATTGTTTACTCTCTGGCAGTCTAGATTATTGTTTACTCTCTGGCAGTCTAAATTATTGTTTACTCTCTGGCAGTCTAGATTATTTTTTACTCTCTAACACTCTAAATTATTGTTTACTCTCTGGAAGTCTAGATTATTGTTTACTCTCTGGCAGTCTAAATTATTGTTTACTCTCTGGAAGTCTAGATTATTGTTTACTCTCTGGCAGTCTAAATTATTGTTTACTCTCTGGAAGTCTAGATTATTGTTTACTCTCTGGCAGTCTAAATTATTGTTTACTCTCTGGCAGTCTAGATTAT
>NW_013673754.1:29557-32974 GCF_000517525.1 Limulus polyphemus
AGATTATTGTTTACTCTCTGGCAGTCTAAATTATTGTTTACTCTCTGGCAGTCTAGATTATTGTTTACTCTCTGGCAGTCTAAATTATTGTTTACTCTCTGGAAGTCTAAATTATTGTTTACTCTCTGGAAGTCTAGATTATTGTTTACTTTCTGGCAGTCTAAATTATTGTTTACTCTCTGGAAGTCTGGATTATTGTTTACTCTCTGGCAGTCTAGATTATTGTTTACTCTCTCACAGACTAGTTTATGGTTTACTCTCTCACAGACTAGATTATGGTTTACTTCCTAAATGTCCAGATTATTGTCTACATCCCTGACACTCTTTATTATGTAAATTGGTGTTTTGATAATTGTATAAATAATTGTTATTTTTTGCAAAACATTACACTCCTGAGGATGACGCAATAGTATAAGTCGAAACATCTAGAGTGTGAAACATCTAGAGTGTACGAGTTGTTTTCCAGTTTAATCGCGTTTTTTTACCACTTTCTTATCCTGTACAATAAGTTATTGTGTTTTAGTGATTTGGAGACTGGAAACAATTTCATTTTTATGGAATTGTGTATAAAATAATCGTTGTTTTTTTAAAAATTGTGAGTTTTTAAGACTTGATTATTGTTTACTCCCTGACAGACTTGATTATTGTTTACTCTCTGACAGCCTGAATCATGGTTTACTCCATGATATTCTAGATTATGGTTTACTTCCTAAAAGTCTAGATTATTGTTTACATCCCTGACACTCATGATTATTATTTACTCCCTGACAGACATTATTTTTGTTTATTCTCTGACAGACTTCATTATTCTTTACTCCTTAACACTCTTGATCATTATTTACTCCCTGATAGACTAGGTTACTGTTTGCTCTCTGACAGTCTTGATTATTGTTCACTCCCTGACAGACTTGATTATTGTTTACTCCCTGACAGACTTGATTATTGTTTACTCCCTAACAGACTTGATTACTGTTTACTCCCTAACAGACTTATTTATTGTTTACTCCCTAACAGACTTGATTACTGTGTATTCTCTGACAGACTTGATTACTGTTTACTCCCTGACAGAATAGATTATTGTTTACTCACTAACAGGCTTGATTATTGTTTACTCCCCGACAGTCTAAATTATTGTTACTCCATGATTATGGTTTACTTCTTAAGGTCCAGATTATTTTTTATTCTCTGACCGCCTTGATTATTGTTTACTCCCTGACAGTCTACATTATTGTTTACTCTCTGACACTTTTGATTACTGTTTACTACCTGACAGACTAGGTTATTGTTAATTCTCTGACAGACTTGATTATTGTTTACTCACTGAAACTCTTATTTATTGTTTATTCTCTGACAGACTTGATTATTGTTTACTCTCTCACAGACTACATTATGGTTTACTTCCTAAAAATCTAGATTATGGTTTACATCCTTGACACTCTTGATTACTGTTTACTCCCTGACATTCTTGATTATTGTTTACTCCCTAACATTCTGTCCTCTAAATTAATCAAGTCCAATTGCAGAGTGAATCAAAAATTTTATTTCTTTAATCATTCCTTAAATCATAAAAAAGTCAATTATTTAAATAGTATAACATAATATAGTAAACTAATATAGCACTTACAACTTTAAAACAGAATGTTCCAACTGATAACTAATTATATTAAACTTTGCCATTAAAATAAAATAACATATACAGGCAATGCCACAATTAACAAGTATAGTAAGAAGTGTTTTACATACCTTATTAGCCTGCTCCAACTCCAGGACACGAAACTCTAAAAGTTCATTCTGGTCTTTAGCCTCTTTCAACTCTTCACATAGTTCAGCTACCTAAGTTAACATAATTAACATACAACGTGAAATTATGGAATCAGTTCACAGAATCCAATTACGATATTAACACTGTTCTTTACACTGACCACTTTATCAGTTTTTCTGAAACTTTTATGTAAAGGATACTAACCACACATTGCCATGAATTTTGTTTTTTGCTACCATAAGAGTGAAATGATGCCAAAATCAAATGATATCGACAAATAATTTAAATTATTCAGTGCAGAATTGGCTGTCATTACTGCTAGATACATAGATTGTTGATAATTGGCTATTCTTCATAACAATTAAGTGTATCAATATCTGTTATTTATTATGACATGATAATTAAATATGTAGAGTGTATCAATATTTTGCTGTTGTTTATCATGACATGATAATTAAATATACAGTGTGTACCAATACTCTGCTGTTGTTTATAATGACATGATAATTAAATACATAAAGTGTATCAATATTTTGCTGTTCTTTGTTATGACATGGTAATTAAAATATACAGTGTATCAATATTTTGATGTTGTTGTTTATCATGACATGATAATTAAATATACAGTGTGTATCAATATTTTGCTGTTGTTTATAACATGACAATTAAATATATAGAGTGTATCAATATTTTGCTGTTGCTTATAATGACATGATAACTAAATATATAGTGTATAAATATTTTGCTGTTGTTTATTATGACATGGTAATTAAAATATACAGAGTGTATATCAATATTTTGCTGTTGTTTATCATAACATAATTAAATATATAGATTGTATCAATATTTTGCTGTTGTTTATTATGACATGATAATTAAATATATAGTGTATTAATATCTGCTGTTGTTTATATTGACATGATAATTAAATATACAGTGTGTATCAATATTTTGCTGTTGTTTATTATGACATGGTAATTAAATATATAGAGTGTATCAATATTTTGCTGTTGTTTATAACGACATGATAATTAAATATATAGTGTATTAATATCTGCTGTTGTTTATTATGACATGATAATTAAATATACAGTTTGTATCAATATTTTGCTGTTGTTTATAATAACATGATAATTAAATATATAGAGTGTATCAATATTTTGCTGTTGCTTATAATGACATGATAACTAAATATATAGTGTATAAATATTTTGCTGTTGTTTATTATGACATGGTAATTAAAATATACAGAGTGTATCAATATTTTGCTGTTGTTTATTATGACATGATAATTAAATATATAGTGTATTAATATAATCTCTTGTTTATCATGACATGATAATTAAATATACAGTTTGTATCAATATTTTGCTGTTGCTTATAATGACATGACAACTAAATATATAGTGTATCAATATTTTGCTGTTGTTTATATTGACATGATAATTAAATATACAGTGTGTATCAATATTTTGCTGTTGTTTATTATGACATGGTAATTAAATATATAGAGTGTATCAATATTTTGCTGTTGTTTATTATGACATGATAATTAAATATATAGTGTATTAATATCTGCTGTTGTTTATTATGACATGATAATTAATTATATATAGAGTGTATCAATATTTTGCTGTTGTTTATTATGACATGAT
>NW_013673755.1:0-1887 GCF_000517525.1 Limulus polyphemus
TTTCCGAAGAAACTTTACCGATACAAGTCCTGTCTTAAATAAAACTGGTTTATTCTTTCTGAATACAACTTTGCGATACACTTAATTTCCACAGTCGCGCTATAACAAACGCTATAAATCACAACGAACGCCTCACGTGCTCGATTCAACAATATGTCTCTCTATCCGCAGTTCAATTACCTTGTTGCCGTCACCTCTCGAGATTTCAGGAAGGGACGTGAACGTTCGAGAATATGACGTGTTACTAGCCTCACGTGACCCCCGCTGTCGTAACATTAAGGTTGGACTACTTACTACCGAAGAAGTGTATAGTTAACTTCGACAAAATAACGTTTGGGAACAACAAAGGCCAAATTCCGGTAAGTGTTAAAAGAGAGGTTGAACTAACTAGGTGACATCAAGCTGAAGTCAAAGTGACTGAAGGAGTTGATGGCGATTAAATGGAACCAGGTATAGATATTAAAGCAGAACAGGAGAAAGACCAAGATTTGAAGCCAATAATTGATTTTCTAAAACCAAGTGTTTTGCGCCCTGCTTGGGAGAAGGTGTCTAGCTTAAGCCCTGTGACAAAGAACTATTGGGTACAATGGGACCAGTTGAAGCTTGAAGATGGTATTCTTGTTTGGAGATGGGAAACTGCAGATGAGTGGGATTGACCGTAACATTATAACGCCCCCACGCCCGAAAGGGCGAGCATGTTCGGTGGGACGGGGATTCGAACCCGCGACCCTTAGATTGCGAGTCGAGCGTCCTAACCACCTGGCCATGCCGGGCATCTTCAAAGAGAAAGCTCTAACATATTATTTAGATATACTTTCTAGTATTTTGGTCTGAAATGATCACGTTCTTACTCCTCACTCTAGTTTATGCTGTTTTACCAAACATACAATAAAAAGCTCTTCACTACTCAGAACCAGGTGTGTTGCTACAATTTTCTCCTTAACTGGCAGCAGTCTCATTGCTTGTTGAAACTTGGGCTAGCAGTTTTTCGAGCTAATCATCTATATTCCTTCATACCTTGCAGTTTGGAATTTCCTGGACCTATTTTACCAAAGCATGTTTGTTTTAAATATTTAATATTTGAGAAACAAAATTTAAAGCAAAAGGGTATTTAATCACAGCAATAGCAAAATATTCTCAATTTGTAGTTGGCAAGAGGATTAATGTTTTATGTACACATATTTTAAATAATTAACAAAATAGAGGAGAATATTGTTTCTACATCAGCAGACCATCATTCTGGACAAATTCAGATACCAATTATGACAAGTATAATTTCTTTTACCTTTTATATAATTTTTAATATCGCTTAATTAAAACCCCAGAAAAATCTTAAAACCTTTCCTGGGGCAAGTGGGTGGTTTATTGATACACATGTATTTGCCATTGCAAAAGTTACAGAAATATGACTGTAATATCCAAAGCACCGTACTCCTCCCTTCTATCTTTCTATCATTCACCTAGTGTACGAGTACGAAGGTTTCCCAGTGTCTGTTTCAAGTATAACCACACAGAAACACATAAGCACTGTATTTGTTGCCTTGACCAGTATGTCTTCACATGGAATACGTTATGTCTGACATTTGACAGAGTTATATTTCATTATCATGTCAAAGAAATGTTGGCCAAATATTTAACATTTCACAAAGTCGAACCAATTTGTTAACACTGTATCTAGTCTTAAACAGTACAATCAAAGATGTTTTTCGTATTGTAGTTAGTTGGTTGTTGTTCTGTTGTTAAGCGCCAAGTTCAGACTTGCCTCTGAGCCACTGGGAGGCTTTTCGTGTTGTAGAAAATATTTTACCAAAGATGCTTTAATTATTTTTATAAAACCAGTATTAACAGATGTTATTTAAACACTTATCGTAAAATACTTCTACAAAT
>NW_013673755.1:2678-4329 GCF_000517525.1 Limulus polyphemus
CTCATTGCGTAGCTGTGTTTAACTTCAAACAAACAACTATAGTTTCATTAGTAAACTTATAATTTTTCTGTACTAAAGTGATGTACAGACATAACGTCAATAAATCTATTTAGTACATTGAAATCTCAGAAAAATACCCGATCTTATCTCATACGGAATTACTTTTACCATATTGTTAAATAAAATTACTTTTATAATTTTTTAAGGTAATTGATTGATATTTTAGATTCGAATTTATTGAATGAATTGTAGTTTTAAAAACTGATATACATACTGAAAGTATCTTTTTTATAGAAGTCCATAACTACATATGTGATAACAGGAGACTGTGGAAAGTGCTCCATAGTTAATTGAAGCCCCTAGTGGCACAGCGGTATGTCTGGGGACTTACAACGCTAGAAACCGGGTTTCGATACCCGTGGTGGGCAGAGGATAGCCCATTGTGTAGCTTTGTGCATAACTACAAACAGTTAAGGGAAAACAAGTAGCGAAAATCATTAAAAAAGCTAAATATGCTTTTACCCCAGTTTTATACGAATAGGATGTAGTTCTGTGCTATGCCCACCAGGGATACCGAAACCCGATTTGTAGCGGTATAAGTCCGCAGACATACCGCTGTGCCACTGGGGGCAAAATCTAGGTAATAATATCGTATAAAGATTTCAAAAATAGTATAACAACATTTTATAAAACTCACTAACACTTAAATAAAATGCTATATAAACACATTAACAGTGTAGTAAAATCGTATTAGGATTCACTATTCAGTAGTGTAAAAACATACTATAAAACATTAATAGCGTAATAAAAGGATACGTAAAGACACTAATAGTTTTCTTATTTTAATGTAGAAATTTGAAACAACTCGTCGTTTACTCCAAGTCTCGCCTTCCGAGTTATATGTGTTGTAATGCTGCTATTCTTCACTGGTAGAACATGTTATCTGTTTGTTACAGCCTCTACTATGTTGAATGAGAATGACCAGACATGTGAATAGCGCTAGTCGCAATGGGTAAATCCGAATGTTTCCCGTTAATTAAGATACGCTAAATATAATCATTTCAACCAAGGATGTCATGCAAGTTTGTTGACAGGAATACATCTTGAAGGAAAACGGTATCTTATAAATTCACGACTCCAGAAGAAGGTGACTGTCCAATATCCAGAAAGCAAGTATACATACTATGTTGGTTCACTTACTTAAATGAAAATTGTTTCAATTTTAAAATAGAGTTTCTAGTCTAGTTGTTTTTTTTACTTAAAACTCGGACACTTTTCCTGCCAATTCTCCCGTTATAAAGTGGACCTACCTAATACTCTTTGCGGAAATCAGTTTAACTTGAGAAAAAAATCCTGTAAGGACCCACTATGTACATGTAGTAATGTAATGAAATGTTGTAAGACACTAGCAGTGTAGTAAAGTCCTAGTGTAATGAAATGTTGCAAGACACTAGCAGTGTCGTAAAGTCCTAGTGTAATGAAATGTTGCAAGACACTAGCAGTGTAGTATAGTCCTTGTGTAATGAAATGTTGTAAGACACTAGCAGTGTAGTAAAGCCTTTGTGTAATGAAATGTTGTAAGACACTAGCAGTGTAGTAAAGTCCTAGTGTAATGAAATGTTGTAAGACACTAGCAGTGTCGTAAAGTCCT
>NW_013673755.1:5312-12806 GCF_000517525.1 Limulus polyphemus
TAGCAGTGTAGTAAAGTCCTAGTGTAATGAAATGTTGTAAGACACTAGCAGTGTCGTAAAGTCCTAGTTTAATGAAATGTTGTAAGACACTAGCAGTGTAGTATAGTCCTAGTGTAATGAAATGTTGTAAGACACTAGCAGTGTCGTAAAGTCCTAGTTTAATGAAATGTTGTAAGACACTAGCAGTGTAGTATAGTCCTAGTGTAATGAAATGTTGTAAGACACTAGCAGTGTAGTATAGTCCTTGTGTAATGAAATGTTGTAAGACACTAGCAGTGTAGTAAAGTCCTAGTTTAATGAAATGCAATCAAACTTACTTCTCAGAATCTAATAAAATCCAACAACAGTGTAGCAGCTCCTTTAATGATTATTGTTGGTAATTCCACAAGTATTACTCTGAAGCCCAGCAGTGTAAACTGAAATTATCTAAAGATCTATTAGCAGTAAAGTGAAATTTCATTAAAAGTTATCACCAGTAAACTAATAATCTCAAAATCTGTATAAGCATAAAAAGCATTAAAGGATATTTTCAGTGCTGTGGTTATATTTTTAGTATAAAACATCAAGCAAGGGAACTAAGTTACTCTCCTCTTGGTTATTGATGGGGTTGCCTATGTTTTTCCTTTGGGAAAAATCACTGTATTACAAACTATGCTATTAATAGAAGTACAGAGATGAAAGTGTCCCTTTCCAAAAAATCCTGAAAATAATCGAAGCCAAGTAAGGGGGGTCCGGCACCCAAAATCCTGCATTTTGATGCATTTTAGTACTTAAAATTCACTTAAACAAGTTACCCCATTTTTCTTACATCAATGATTATCAAATACATGTAAGAAATACCAAATCTGATTCCCCTAGTTAACGAATAATTTTCAAGAATGCATTCTTTGGAATTCATAATTTTCACTATTGGTTGTCAAAACTTATACAAAGTAATGCTTTTATAACTTACACTCAGATTGCATAAACGCTTATCTATGTCATGGAACACCAAAATCTGATAAATAATTTTAAAAAATGTTTCTCCGCAAGAAAACTGGAGGTTTTCAGGATTTTTTAGAAATATCCGGATTTCCAGAAGACTTTCATTATTAGAAGTAGTGGTCTGTTCTAGTGTGTTTGCTAATACTCATTGACATAAGAGTGGCCTTCAATCACGTAGATAATGTGCACACCTTAAGAGATAGAACTATGGATGGAATGCAATGTTTTCCTTTAATTAAATATTAAAAAGAATTATGTTTTTAAAATTCACACAAGTATTGATCAGTTGTATATAGTAAAACTTTTATTCACCCTATTCACAAAATTTCACCAGGTTTACTTGACATAATCAAATGAGATCTCACATAATGTGAATGTTTTCCTTTGTTTGCCATATTTTTACCAACATTTTAGAGTTTAAGATGTCTTCGAGATTTATCAAGAATAAAGATTTTTCAAATATTTTAAAGTATTCCAAGATGGCATTCTTAAAGATTCTTTGACTACCATTTTGTCTTCAAACACATAAATTGTGTTACCACAGTCTTTAAACTCTAGATGTAAAGGGCTAGAGGTACACTAATGAGGGACTATAAATAAATGTGTCTCTTTTTTAGTTGGCACAAACACTTGTTCAGGTGTTTAAATGCAACATTGTTTTGTAGAGAAAAAAAAGAATGATTATTTACAATCTGTATGTAGTTTCTTTCTTTTGATTAAGACTCAGTTATGGACAGAGATAATATACTACTATGTAAGATGGTATCTGTTGAATCCCCTGTTTTTGTGATTCCTGTAGGCTACTCTGAGCAAAATCAGGGTAATCTAAGAATTCCACAGAGTATGTTAAATAAAGGTGTCCCTTTGAGAGTTTGGGTGCCTATGTTGATGATCGGCACTGGCTGCATAGGAAAGTCTACCCATAAACGATCTTCACACACCCTTTTTGTGACACTACTTGGGAGTGAGAGATATTCTCAACCTCTTTGGGGCAATGTCTACCGAGATGATGTTTCAAGTGGTAACTTTGAACAAGTTACAAAAAGGGTGAAAAGCCTGCAGTAACTACAATTGGACCTACAATGTCAAGCTCAGGTTTCATCAAAGACAATCTGGCCACCAACCACATTTTACCGTTGCAGCACAGAAACAATGGTACCCAGTGGATGGACAGGGCTATCAACATCCTCCTATGATGTTCGTGTCACAACCAGTGTTGATAATTCCCCTGACTGGACATTGCTTTGGAAGCAAGGAATGAAGCACATACTTTGGTATGATATAAAGGAATAATGTGTTTTCTACATTCTTGTTTTAATGGATTTATTTTCAGAAATTTTCATTTATTCTGGATATAATGACATTAACTATTAGGTAAGGAATGTTAGGTTCAAACTGTGGTAGACTGCTACAGTTTGGGGAGAAAACAGTTTACTATCCAGTAAAAGCAACTATCCTTGGTCAACCAAGCAAGTACATGCACTGTGTTTATGTCTTTGATATAATAAAGTGTGTTCAAAGAGTCTAGTCTCTTTAGTTCATTCTCACAAACTCAGTTTTTCATGGTTGATTTTAACTAAAATTATTTAAAATATTAATTTCATTCTGTTAGTTCAATTTGGATTAAAAGACAGTCAAAATTATAAACTGAATCCTTTAATTCTTGTCATGGTTTTTATTTCAACACATCATTGAACTTATCTTTGACCAGAACTATAACAAAATATGATGCAATGACTTTTATAAAAGATTTTATTACATTATTATTATATTTTGATTCTCACCAGCAATTGATCTACTTGTTTTCTGTTAATTCAAGAAATATAATTAGAAATGCTCTTGCTTATAAACAATGGAATTTGATGTATAATATTAAGAAAAAAATGTCCCTCTAACAGTGCTTAAAGTACTTCATATTACTGTAAACAAGCTTTAGTTAACTGTTACTACAAATGTTTATTTTGGACCATGTATGGTACTTTGAATTCTTGTTAGACTTACTGACATCACTTATTATTGTGATGATGACTGTCTTAAAGCTGCTGTTAGTGTTCTTGTACCATATCCTCAGTTTTAATGTAGTGTTTTCTGGGTGAGAATTGCGATTAAAATGGCAAATTCCTGAAAAATTATCAGAAAACAACAGGTAATTTTATAGATCAAAACCTCGTTTCAAAGTTTCTGAATATTCTAATTTCATACAAGACCAGATTTTGTGCAATCTATAACTGTACCAGATTATTAAGTATGATGCATTGAAGGTCTAAGTTTATAAGAAATTACTGAAGCTATTTTGTGTAGTGATAATAATATATGATGAATCAGATTACAGATTTTCAAATGAAAATAAGTCATCCCAATGCAGGATCATTACATCAAAATCCAGCATATAAGTCAAAGCAGTGTTGAGTTTTTAATGGAAACAAAATAGATAGTATGAGTAACCATAATGCCTAGTTATGAATCATCTAGTAACAAAGATGAGATACCCAGAAAATCCTATTGAAACATAATGGACCAAGAAATGTGTGTGAGAATTTATATACTGGAGTAATCTCATGCATATCCTAATATGCCAATCACAAAAAGGCAGAAGAACGTAGTGCACTGTCTTTTATTAAGAAAGGAAAGGCTTTACAGCAAATATCTTGAGATAAAGATTCTGTTTCAAGAGATAAGTATATGAATACTAAAGGAAATTCCCCTGAAAAAATTTATTGTTATTGAGACAAATTGAAAAGCCAAAGAAGATAAGTTAAACAGAAAATAAAAAATCTAAACAAACTACATGAAATTGTGAATAATTTGAAAAACCATATAGCAATCATATCTTAAATCCCTTGACAATTGTGATTAAAAAAATAGTAGCCAATCCATCTTCTGGTTATAATGAAAATCAAAAGAATCAAAGGCATACTGTGGTAAAACAATTTCAAATGAAATAAAATGTGCCTGACTTAATCCCACATTGGTAATAAAGGTAATCAAGAAAAGATTTTCTACATCACAAAAATTACAGTGTGTCATGATGAACTACCTAGCATTATACAGTATAATATAGTTGCCAGTGTAAAATCTTGGGTCTAAATGGATCCCTAGAATGCTGCTGAAGGATAATGGCTTTTCCATTTATAAAGAAATTTGCTACACTTAGACATTTCAAATTATTAATATTATAACAATGTTTCTCAGGACATCAAATTAATTACTGGTCAAACTTTATTAATATAAATTACAAGCAATCAATAAAAATATTACACATTTAGAAAAATCAAAAGGTAATGCCTTGTACATAAAGTAATTAGAATCATGGCATCATCAAATATGCTTAAAAGATATAAAAAAAACAAAAACTCATGTTTGTAAGAAAAAAGAAAAGATAAAAACAGCACATAAATCACTTTTACTTAGTTATAATACTGAGCTTTCTTTAGTTTGCTTATTTAAACACATAATCCTTCAACTTCTTTCTTCATACTCTACTGATGAATATATATATATATACCTCTTTTATGTGACAACTTTAGTTGAATTGACCTTCTTAACTTGGTGGGAGTAGAAGTAATATTTTGAAATATTCACGGTTGCAAACGAAACATTCTAATGATGGATAGAAACTAATCATATAATAAGTACAAATATCTAAGATCATCATAATAAACTGAATATGTTCTAGGAATGATTTGAAATTACTGATACAAATGAAACGTTTTGCAATACATGCTAATACAAAATATAATACAGAATAATTAACTTCATAATAATGAGGAAATGTTACTATCTTTAAAAATTGTAAAAATCTGAAAAAGATTATCTAATTTAAGCACCTATTTATATGGCATTTCTTTATGTTTACCATTTTTATATCCTCAATATCAAAGGAAGTTTAGAACAACTACTGACTTATATAAAAATATATCAAGTTTTATTGTTTTCAATCTCCAACTGATTTGGAATGGTTGTTGTTAAGCACAAAAACTATACAATGATTTATCTGTTCTATGGATATCAAAACCCAGATTTTAGTGTCATGTGTCTGCACTTACTGCCGAGCCATTGGAAGGCAATAATCTGCAATTACATACTACATTCATTAACTGGTAATGTTAAACTTTCGATGAAATCAAACAAATCAGGATAGAACTTCCCAACAAAATTTCACAAATCTGCCTCTAATACTTGAAAGATATAAAAAATATACTCAAAGTATCAACAGTCAAATGTGATTTTTTTTATCAGGAATATCATACTTAAAGAACAGTAAAAATGGTCAAAAATTTGCTTATGCATCAAATTTACTGCATATAAATAACAACTAATTATCAGCAATCTATGTTTAAGGCAAGCACAATTTTAATAAAAAATTGCACATCCCTTCCTTCTTCAATTGTAAAGTAAAAAAATATCAAATAAAGATTTTTTAATACCACATAAAGAATGAATTAAATACATAAGTACTAATATTTAATATACATATGTTTAAAATCAATATAATTCTGTAATGTTTTCATTCTTAAAATTTTATTTTAAATTACAAACTTACTAATCAACGAGTATCAAAATTTCCAACATTCATCTACATTATTTAGAAAGAAAAAAATTATATTCTCTCAAAACAAAATCACAAACCTCAAGATTGCAGAATTAGGAATGCTACTGTAAAAATATCTCCTGCTTAATTAAGAATGCCTAACAGAAGAATGCTTGTTATTTTTTTATAATGATTCTAGAATATTAAAATGAAGTATGAGTATAAGCTACTTATTAGATTAAGAGACAAAATGAAATAAATTATATTGTAGATTTATAAAAAAATAAAGCATGTATTGGTTATAACCATTTCCTCTTCAAACACTACTTAATGTTTACTTAATCAGTTTAGCTACATACAAAAAACAATGTGATAGAACTGTACAAAAAAATGTATTACAATAGTAATGCTAGAAAAAAATATTCTATCCCAAATGAGCCTCATAACAGTAAACACAAATGAATTTGAAAAATTTTGTCAATAAGTTTAATGTTTTTCATAAAAAGAAACATTAATGTTCATATAAAATACTTAATAACAAAAATAAGCATCACAATGTTTTACAGTACTTTCTGATAAAAAAATCCAAAATATAACTTAAATTTTGTATGGATTTCTAGCATTTTGCTTTCAGTAAACTTATTACATAATTTAATTCAGCCAATCACAACTCCCACAACTCATTTTTAGTTTACTGATTATAAATTCTAGAAGTTTAACATCTAAATTAGCATAATAAGGAACCCTGTTCTAATGTTCAAATGTTATAAGACTGATTTTGATGCTGTTTTATCTTAAATTGCAAATTCAAGTTAAAGAATAGTTTAAATATAAAATGTTTACTACCCTAATCAAACCTTTTGTATCATACAATTTCAATGTTATTTTTAACAAAAAATTATTCAAAACCTTTACTTCAAAGTAACTAACATTAAATTGAAAATAACTGTTCCAGCAAGACCATATATTGCAGTTAATGAAAATTATAAAAATGTTAAAGGACATAGATATTACTATTGTATGAAAATTCATGACAAATATTTGTAGCTCTCTAAAGTAATTTTAAAATGAAATATATTATTTTCAAACTCTTACTTCAGCATCAGTGTGACTGTATAGGGGTTTTATTAATATTTCTACTGTACTTACTGACATTAAGTTCTGTTTACTATATATATTATATTTTAAGTTATCATTTTAATTTTTTTTAAAGAAGGCCTCGTGTAAAAAATACTATTGACTAAAAATTACTTACTTTTGCCAATAACCCGTGAAACCTCATATTCAAAAACAATGTTAATGAAATACTGCAAATCAGTATTTTGAATTTTTTGTCATCATCAATAAAAAAATAATTAATTTACACACATACTAGTTTAATACTATACAATATACTTTTTTCATATATAATGACACTAAAATCATAGAACAAACTGGAGTTAAACACAATCCTTGTACAGCAAGTACTTTTTCAATGTTACACATCTATCCATGTCTCATGCATGAAGTTTAGATTGTCTTAAAAGTAAAAAACAAATCCTTAATGAAAATTAAAACTCAAGTAGTGAAAAAAAATACTACATCATTAATAACTAGCATATATTCTAATTGCATTTCCATGTTATATCCTAGATAAAACTTTGTGCTTATTGAATACTCTAATCATGAAACAGCAACTTTTAATCAATTATAAAATTCTTTAAATATACGATTACTTTCACTTAATATGATGCATCTCTTAAAAAATAAACTGAATTAATAAAAAGTGATTAAAACTAGCTACTTCTTCAAAACTATATATTTTGCTGAGGAAATTTAGAGGACGTGTTTGCTAACCTTCCACTTTAGTGACCACCAATGTTAGCATTGGAAGGCATAGAAGTAGTGTAAGTGGGTGTCTCCAACTCTTCACGTTTCTTAGACCTGTGTCCTGGTTGTTGAAGTTGAAGTTTGTAGTGGTTGATAATGTCCTGGTCTGC
>NW_013673755.1:12865-23263 GCF_000517525.1 Limulus polyphemus
GGGCACGACTGGGTGAATGCATCCAACTGATACATGTGATACATGTATTGCCATAAGTTGGTTAAACCTACTGGGATTTCAAACTCTGAAAAGTATTTTCCTAAGGAAAAACAATGATTATAATAATAAGTAATTTCACAGAATAAATTTCTTTTAATAACTTTATTCTGTGACAACCATTACTATGCTACAATAATAAAAATAGCTATGATACAATATGTATCTCTAACTTTGATAAAACTAATATCAAAAGGACTGAATCAACATATCAGTAATTTAAATTTTAGTGAGCAAGAACACTGTTAGAACAAATAAGGAAAGTAAACAATTTAGTAATATGGATGAGATAAACAAGGCTTACCAGAACAATTTTGGTTAGTAGCTATAGTTATTTAATATGGTGTTAATTAAAAATGAGTCAGCAAAATATTAAAAATATATAGTAAATTTCATGCACAAATAAGCATTTTAATGGAAGTGGGGAGTTAACAAAGACATATTATCCATTTAATATTTTGTGAAATAAAAGTGCAAGATTAATAAGTTTCTCATGCTCCTTTGCATACTCACCAGCTACTCTAATATGTTGCAGACGAGGCATCAGCTCACAATCAAAACAACACATTGTATCACCAGTTAGAAATCGTCCTGGCCGTGTACTAAGATGAGCATTGATGTTCGAAAGTTGATTTAAAAGGGCTCGTTTTGTTGGATCTCCTCCTCGCGTTAGCACTAACTTAAATTTCTAAGAAAAATTGTGCAAATATAAAACATTATCTATGAATTAACTGAAACATCATTCCACAGCCTTAATAAGTAACAAGATGTTCCTATCTGTGTACAGCTTCACTTTAGTTCATATAAGTCATTTCAAGAGTGAGATAAATTCCTTATGATTGAAATAACACAATAAAAATAAGAAAATGTATTAGTTACTTTTCTTAATGCATAATATTTGACCGAATGAAATATTAACAAAGAGAATACAAATAACACAGGCATGTGAATTTAAACTTCATAAAGTCGTTTTGGTTTTAATAACAGATTTTCCATAATTCAGCTACACAGATTCTGAAAATAATATTCATTCTTTTTATCATGTAAGGATTTTTCACAAATCAGGAAGGAAAAAAAATCTTACTTAGATCAAATTATTATTTTGTTTACTACAATGAATAAAAATACAAACAAAACTGAAGAAAAGGGAAGAACATTGATGTCATACAAATATGCATCCTCATTCATCCTGATTTTTTTTGTGAAATCTACATCTTTTAGTCTCAAAACTACGTGTTATGGTCTTTCTTTTATGTACCGAATCTGGAGCATCTCATTTTAATGGCCCGCAGTAATCAGCGATCATGCTGATGTTCAACCTTCCTTGATACCTCCTCTCTATTTTCCTGATATCTTGATGTAACCTTTCCCTTTTTTCCTCGCTGACGGCACTGAGATTTTCAGGGAAATAGGCAAAATGCGAGTGTAAGAAATAAACTTTCAAGCTCATATTACAACCCAACTCCTTGAATTTATCAAGCATGTTATTGACAATATTTTTGCAATTTGGGTCCTTGTTGTTTCCTAAAATTGTTTTCAATAACATCTTTAAAGGCAATTTACACTTTTTCAACTTTTCTTACTGTCTTTTCAAATTGTTCATCCAAAGTCAATTTCATAATCTGAGGCCCAACAAACATTTAACACTATTATAACAGAATATGTTTGGGTCATTTACACAAACTCTTGTTGTCAAAGAAATGAATAAATAATATTGAAATGAAAAAAATAATGTAAAAGTGGACGCACAAACAACTACTATCCAGAAATGACTCGTCATGTGGCCTGTTAACCGTTTATATACTAGCGGTGCGTTTCTTGTGGGTTATAGAACGAAGAAAAAGACTCTCATGTCACGATTGGTCTGGAGAACTCTATAGCCAGTGGTTGTCAACATTTTAAACATAACAAATTGTGACCCGATTTCAATGAAAATTATTCAGTTATGTAAAAGTACATATGACATTTCATGAAAAATCTGTATGTGATGGAGAAAAATGATTATCATTTTTGGATTCAGCGTACAAGAAGTACTGTAGAACATGTAAAAATTTAAAGACAATAAAACTACTGCAGGCCTGTGTAATGGTTGTCATTAAGCAAAATGATTAACTCTAGAAGATGAAGAATGCATTTTATGATGTTCAGTTTGTGGTTTATACATTTTCATGAGAAATACCAATCAAAGTTAAAATTAAGTTAGATGTGTTGTAAGTGTCTTTGTAGAATCACAAGAACTTTTAAGGTACAACATTTAGAAATATTTGTAGCTTAAAGGTAAAGTGTTAATGACATTGATCAATACATGTGCCTTCTTGTAGAGATATAATGAAAGATGTAAAGAGCTATACTCATGGAATGTGAATTTACAAATCACAAAATGGTTTCTTTCAAATTACATTTAAGAGAGTAAACGGAACAAAGCTCAACTATGTTGAATAAAAATATGAAATAAATAGTGCACATAATATCATATATGCAGTTAAATGTATTGAAAAACATTTTAAATGCAGTAAAAAGAAGTGTCAATCAAATAAAGTTAATGTATATTCTTTTCTCATCAAGAACTTCACAGTTTTTGAGTCCCCAAAGATTATTCAAATATTGCAGGTCTGTGATGAAAAATTTCAAAATTATTATTACATGTGCCCCACTCTAAAACAAATACGAACAGTTTGAAAGTTAATGCAGTATATAACTTAACCAAATCACAAGTATTTGTATGGCACTGCTAATGAAGTAATATTCATCTTTATAATCTACATATATTTTATAAAATAAATTTCCACTTCAGAAATAGTTAATTCATCTTATAAAATAATTCATAGATTTTCAGACAGCTATGTTTCAAAAAATTAAAATAAAACACAGAAGATACCATACATACATACATACAGCTACACCTGCAAGCCACAATACTTGTGTTAATACAAAAACTTGAGCTGGCTTTAAACTTAATGGCCAAAGAGTTTAAAACTGTAATAAGCACTTCATTATTAAAGCTATTAACTGTGAAATTATACCCTAGATTCTTATCAAAGAAGAATATTTAACAAGTTTTGTTGTATAAAGATAACCCAAACATTTTTATATCTGATAATCAAATCCATTAGTTAAACAGCAATTTGTAAAATTTTTGACAGACAAAACAAAACCAATATTTCAAACTCTGGTCAATACTGCTAGTATTCAAACAATTTTTTTTTTCCAAATGAAGCCGCTTTTCATAGTTAATAATTATCTGAAGTACACCTAATTTGCAAATTTACTTGTTAAAGCTGTTGAAAATGTGCAGAGCTAACGGTATGCCACAGTTAAGAGTTGCTGTATGTGAAAGAGTGAGATTAAAAAAATCAGAGGACAAAGGACACATTCTAAAAGTTTTCTCATATTTACATAAGGAATAATAACTCCTTCAACAAACCATTCTTGTTTGGTGGCATCTACATTGAAATCTCTTCCTGAGGTGTGTGTGTAAATAAAATATTAATATGATAAACTAAATTTCTCAAAATAAATATATTAATGTAGGTATGCTTGTCTACAAAAAAAAAAGAAGAAGAAGCAAATGTAGCACAGGATGGTACAATATGCCTTGCCTGCTTTTTTTTTCAAAGGTATTGTATATTTCAGTTTCTTAGTTTGTATGCACAGATATACTCAAATTTAACTTTCCCCATTTTGAAAACATGCAAGATGTGGATTTGTTAATTGGCAATTAACCAACTTTCTTGCAGAGAAGACAGCATGTGGTGTCCAGAAATAGAAAGCTTCCTTTCCTGTCAGTGTATTGGATGATGGTTAGGAGCAGCCACATTCTACAACTTAACTGACAATGGAAACAGATCTTGAATATGTAATGTCTTTTGTGCAAATTTGGTTTTTTGTTTGGATATTTTGTTTTGATACTTAAAAGTAAATTTAACTCTAAGGTTTCTAGATGGAATTAGAAGGATTTTTGTAAGACCAACTTTTGGAAACCTTTCAGTAACTTTTGTAGTTTTTAAGACTTACTTTTACTTAACATTTACAGTGACCATTAACCATTTGATAAGTTGTGCTTTGACTGTAGCAAGTGTAGCTTAGCTAAAGAATTGGAAGTTCTTTTCATTTTTATTATTGCAACTAAAATTATTTGGATTTACTTTTGTGTAAATGTAATGTTAAACTGTAATTTCAATTCTAATTAATTTTACTTGGGACTTCATTTTCATATTAAGATTTTATAATGATAGTTTAACTTACAGGGTAGGGCACACCAAGCTAATAAGATCTTTCAAATAAAGTATCTTGCTCTTATCAGTTCGACACATACCACTAAACACTTGCCCTTGTTTTTTTATGTATTATTGTAAATGCATTTGTTTTTGTGGAAAATAAACATTTTTATGCTCATACATCTATTAGTATTAAGGCTTTCTTCTAGATGATCCTGGTTGTAGAAACAAATACTCCATAGTACTATTCTCAGAGTTTCCAGTAACTAGGCTTAACTGACTAATGTGTGGGAAAACTGTTTTAACAAAAATACCTTACAACTACTTTTGAAGTGAATTCTTAAATCCATGTAACAACAAAATTCGTCAACAGTGACCTGGACCAATGGATTAAGTTGAAATGATAAGAAACTTAAATGAAACTGATCATGGTTACCACAGTTATACCACACAAGTGCAAGAAACAAAATCAATACTGAATCTGGGCCTAAATGCTATCACTGGATTGAATAATATGCAATACCATTGGATTTAAGGGTAATTAAACACTTCATTATGACTGAACCTAGATACCAAAATTATCACTGGATTGAAACCCAAGTGACAAGAAATTTCTTCAAGATTAAATCTGGATTTTCTGACTGTCGCTGTATTAAAACTTAAATGACAAGAAACTTTAAAATTAAGTATATTTCAAGGTTTGATTTTGATAATATTTTTAAAATACTTATCTAGACTTACTTTTACCTGAAATAAATTTTGCAGTAATTTGCAAAATACATACAAGAATAGCTGTTTAATTGTACCCTATCAACTACATTGAATCATACTAAATCAGTTCTAAGGTGTTACTTTGCAAATTATTCATGAAGAATACATATTATTTTAATATGTATTTCATTAATTTGAAATTTAAACTTTTTTCTCAAGACTTATAATATTTATCCAATTGGATGGGTTGTTTTTCTAACTGAAAATATTATGAAAGCATTATCTTAAATATAATATTTACTAACACTGAACAAATTCTCAATAACTTTAGCTGTTTCTTTGTCTTGAATGAACAGATTATACCCGCCAGGCACATTCTTCATGATGTAACGTTCTATCTTTTCATTATCCAGGATTGCTTGTCCATTATCAATCAGGATTGGTGGTGGAGTAGAATCAAAGTTTGAGCGGAAATCTGGTGGAGGTTTTAACATGTCAACTGTTGTTACCTTAGAATGGGAAGAAAATTATATCACACAAATGTTAAAATATTACTTCACTCCCATGCTTAAACTTCTAGGAAAAGGGGGAAATATGGGTAATATAATATTACAATAAGACTGATAATAACTTAAATTGCAGCATTCTTAACTGGCTCACTATGGGTTTCAGTAAAAATAACTTAAAATAGCATTTCAACTGGGAATCAACTGATTATGAAACATCAAGTTTTTAGGGCATATAGCAATTAGCTTCAAAAACTTTAACATATCAAATGTTCTTGAGAAATGGAAAAAATTACCTTACACAAAAAAATCAAACAACTGACTCCTACATTATTTCACTTTTTTGCTTACAGCTCTATAGAAATTATCATGAAAACTAATACATGCACTGATAAAATAGGTTTAAACGTTTTGAATTTTCAATTAAAAATATATTAGCTGTTAGCTACAAGCCTTGATTTCACAGTATATTAAAGTAACTGAAGATTTCTATAAACTACAACCACTACTAAAAGTCTTGTCATATTAAATGTTTAAATGAAAATATTTGTCCAGCATGTTAAGCAAAGTGCCTTATCATATAACATTTCAATCCCCACTCTTGCTTGCAGTTGTTGTTTCCAAATAAGATAATTATCAATAAACCTAGATAAAGTTATCATAAGATTGATTTGAAATTTTTGTTTTTAGATCCAATCAACAGAAATAATTTTTTACAATGACAAAGTCTGATACAATAAACAACTAACAGCTTTACGCTGATAAAAATCTGTGACTATTGTAAATAAAAGATATCAAACATTTATTAGTCATAATAATATTTGATTACATAATTATTGGCTATGTAATTAGGTACTTCCTTGCAGAAATTAAGTAATGAGACACAAAAGATAAAATTTGTCTATTATCACATATAATGATCTTATTAAAGTTATATTTATGCAGTATATAGTTCTTTTTCAGTCATTCTGGCAAATTGCATTTTTCAAAAATTCTAGAACGAGTAATCAAGCAAAAGCTATAAATTGAAAATAAATTCAAAATACAAAAATACATTATCATCCAGAATACAAATTGACAACTGGTAAATATTCTAACATTTATAATACAAAACTGTCCACTCAAAACAAGAAGTAACTAACAGCCTATACATGAAACACATACACTTGTATAAAAATAATAATAGGGTACATAAAGTGCTTGTAAATTAAATATGATTTTGAATGAGCTGGTCAGTAACACATAAAAACTTCAAACACAGAACTAAAAAGATATAAAATATATTTAAAATGAATGACTTTAACAAAATTTATCTAGGCCTTTACTCAACAACAATACAACCTTCTCATCTGAAGGAATAAGAAAACTATTCTGATCACAATACACACACAACTTTACTTTAGCTTATTTAGGAATGAAATATAAATTAAACTGCAGCCAATGCTATAATCAAATTTTTTCTTGAAATGTTTAGCTTTCTATAAGCTACATTTCTTTAAAATTTGAAACTTATCAACTTTTATATAGGTTATTTCTATTACACATTATCAACTTGTGCACAAATTCACCTTGAATAAAAATGTCGAGAGAAACTCAATAACATAAATCTGTGCACACTAATTACGTTCCTCCAATGTTTGTGTAGAGCTTCTTCACATTGGTATGGTGACTATTTCTAAATGTATGTGAACATCATCAAGTGATTTTACCAACCTCACAGGCAAGCAATCATAACATACACATATACACCTACAGTGCACTTCAAGCCACAGAAAACATTTACTTAGAAAATTCTTGCAATTCAAGCCACAGAAAACATTTACTTAGAAAATTTAATAAAAAATTTAAAACTGCCAAAACTCTGTTGAAACAAACAACCTGAATGATGAACTGATAATAATGGCTGCAAAGATTTTACATCAATACATACATAAAAAATAAAAAACGACTTGCTGAAAGTTCAGGAAGTGGATGGAAATATCATCTAAACACCAATTCAACAGGAAAGTTGTTCATCTCAACAACTTTTAACTGTTCTTAAACTGCTATGTCTTTTAATATGTTAACATTTCACCCAAAATCTGGATTACACAACTCTATGAACAATGTATACTTTTAACCTTAATAATATAGTACCACAGTGATTGAATACCTGTACACTGTACTATATTTGGTTATATCTACATTATTTTTAGAATATGTTAATTATTCATGAACCATGCTAAAAACTTATCTTATTTACCTTTAATGATATAGTTTTTAGTTCAGCTAGGAGGTATAGGTCCATGAAGTACTCTTGACAGAAAAGACAGGCTCCTTTACGGCGACCATCAATGGTGGAAGCCTACAGTATGCAAGATAATGTTACAACTAAATTAAATTCAACTTAAAATGAGTTTAATTATTTATCCTGCATATACACATATAAAGACCTGTCAGGCAATTCTCTCTGACACTTGTACTATACTAACTAATTTACTGATGATAAAAGAAAAAGAATATTCAAAAGAAAACTTACCAAATACAGCATTCACTCTTATGGAAAATAATTTCTAAAATAACTCATTAAAATTATTTATCAATTATTAAAACAGCCTATAACTTTGAATAATGTTGTACCGAGGGTTAATTTTACTTTATAAGAATAATGTCCCAGTCCTTATGCTGCCTTTGGTAATATTTCTTCCATTGTTGATTGTGTTGAGGTTGATAATAATTATAATTATGCACTATTGTACAAAATCAATGTTTCCAATACAACAAGCTCTTGCAGTGGGTGGTAAGGTCAAATCTTGAAAAATTTTCCACAAACCTTCCACTGCAAATAGATACTGGCTTCCAGAACCATGTTTAAGTAGGAAATGTTTGTAATTATGCACAAAGCTACACAATGGGCTATCTGTGCTCTGCCCACCACGGGTATCGAAACCCGATTTCTAGCTTTGCAAGTCCACAGACATACCGCTGTGCCACTGGAGGGCATTAAGCAGGAAAAGCACAGAAATCTACTGAAGCTGCATCAGGACAAATTTACAAATTTGTGTTGGTGAATAGATCTGCTATAATTCTAGTTTTTTCAACCATCTTTTTCATAAAAACAGACAGCCATTGATTTCAAAATGTGGCTTAAAGCTTATAAACTGTTCATGTGCTGGCTTTCTTTAACATCAAATCCTTGTTTATTATCTTGTTAATGGTACCAGGAGATATGCTTAGGTTCATCACAATGGCTTTTTGGGTTGAAGGGTTCTTTTTCATAACAAAAACCCTTCATTTCAATGAAGAAGGAATTGCTCCTGATTGGCTTGGAGTAATTTTGGAGGCCACTACTGTCATAACATTCTACTGTAAGTTTTTACAACTTTGAGGGAATGTTGATGCCTCCTTTCTTTACAATGTTGTACCCTTTAGCTCTACATAATTCAAACATCTATATGAATATCATTTCACAGAAAATGCTGTAATTATTATTCAGCATTGCCCTATCAAATGGTCAAGAATTCACTGTAAATTTAATATCATATCACTAATGGCACCATAGCTTACATATGCAACAACATTAGCATATGCAAACTGTTCTTACAAAAGTGTGATTAACCTTCCATAAAATATAAATGAAACTACCATGTGTACTAGAAATTACATATGGCCCTAAAATAGACTCCATTATCCATCTTTCATCTCTATTTCAAAAACTATTTCTGGTATAAGCCCTTGTTCAGACATTAATCCTTTTGCAATGGGAGTCCCTTTTAACACTTTTCTGTGCAAGTCACTGTGTTAACATTCAAAATTTAATTATGTCCTTTACTTGAAAATAAACCTTTAAAAAACTACTTAAAACTTCAGATGTTGGTCAAGTGGCCAACGAGCTATGAAAATTCTCTACTTAGGTTCTCTGTATCTCTTCTCACATAACCTTTTGACTCGTTCATTTCTACACAAACCCATCCAAATATTCTGTTTGGTCCACCTCATCCCCGCCACCTTGATAAAACTGGCGCCGAACCTGACTGAAACTACTACTACAAACGATATATTATACTCTGTACAATGCACTGTAGTACTTTTCAGACGCTCAGTAGTTTTAACGCTACTACTAGTCTTTAGCTCTAACTAAGTTAGTTTAAGTCCCTAATTTACTCAATTACTTCACGTTTCAACTTACTGGTCTAAGGTTGAAAATTGAACTTTGATTTACAAGTTTAGTACTGGATTATTCTGAAATTTTTACTCACCCTTATGATCAGTTCAATCTCAGGAATATCTGGAGACTCGTTATCATTAACATTACCATCAACAGCATCAAAATTTTCTTCCGACATAATAACTTCTGTCAAAATGCTAAAAATTAAAAATAAAATTCAGCCTCAACCCTCCTCTAATAGGCTTACACTCTACCACTTCCTGCTTTCCCTCTCTCGCCCTCTGATGGGTTCAATGTTAACTTACTCATATACCAAATTTGTCAGACATATTTAAAAAAAACTCTTCACATAAACAAATTTAAGTTATTCTTCTATAGTAGAATTTAAATTAGTTTAAGTATTCAAATTTCTTTACTGATAATTATTTCGCAACGATGACCATATGTATGATACTAACTGGAATGCTTAAATCATAATGAAATATACTGCCCTTAGAAGTCAGAGTATTATGTTTTAAATCTTAACTATGCTTTTTGTAGCATAGTTGTACACTAACTAAACATTTTTTTTTTATTTGCGAGTTATGGTTGAACAAATGAGCATGTTTAGTGGGACGTGGATTCGAACCCGCGATCCTCATATTGCAAGTCGAGCGCCTTATCCACCTGGCCATGCCGGGCCACTAAGTAAACAGATTTACCAGGCTACCCTATATCTAGTAATCTCCCGACTATTCCCGAAGGTTCGAGAGGTGGCGTG
>NW_013673755.1:24236-26803 GCF_000517525.1 Limulus polyphemus
GATTTCTCTTCTCGTTCTTCTTGTTCCTTTTGCTGTTCGTGTATTGCTGCCATTAAGTCTGCTAGGCTGTAGTTTGATTTGCCGCTTCTCGTTTCCATTTTTTTTTCTGTCCCACCCTCTGACACCAATTTGTTACGTCTCCGTTTGTTAATTATCTTTCCGTAACTTCGTTCCGACGAAACTTTAGCGACACAAGTCCTCACTTAATAAAACTGGTTTATTCTTTCTGAATATAACTTCACGATTGCTCAAATGTTAATACAAATCGTCTACCTGAGTAAACAAGCTCTAATTCAAATTACATTAAAGTTGCTAAAGTTTTTCTTACAAAAGTTACAGTGGGTCAGATCAAAGGTTAAGTCAAGTAAATGCTATACCAGTTAGTAAGTTTACTTAACACTGCTAACATGATTTTAGGATTTTTAAAAATTGCTAAAAATCTTTCTAATTCTCTTAAAATCTTTTGAAATCTGTCTTACTGGAGTAAACCTGGCCTTATACATAGAAAATAAAATAAATAAACAATGCCAATTTTGAACATTTTTTAGCGAATTTCGGTGTTAAAAGTGAAATCTCTGAAGAACAAGGTAATTTTGAAAAAATTGACATCTTAAGTAAGGCGCTTAGGCAGTCCTGTGTGACACAAGCTTGGCAGAGTTTTTCACCTACTTCCAATATTCAATACCCATTTTAAATTAATTTCTTACTTTTGAACTCTTAGATTTGGTTTGATTATAGAGAAAATACCTGGGCACGGTCAACGAATATTCATCTGAAGATTTTCTACAAAACTTATATATTGACATTATAGTAACAGCTTGTTTGCTTATTTGTTTCAGAAATATTGTACAGATGGCCATATATACACCTTTCCTAATTTTGAACTTATAGATAAGAATGTAGGTAGCTAGTCAACCACTCTCACAGCCAACTCTCAGGCTATGCTTGTCTGACCGAATAGTGGGATTTGACTGTCATCCTTATAATGCACCCAGGACCCCAAAGTAAGGAACGTGTTTTTGCGGCAACGGGCCACGAACCACTGACCCTTGGATATACAGCTCGAGCACGCTAATTACGTCTATCCTTAAACTTACAGTAAGGGTTCAAGTAAGAAAATGTTTAAGTGCAAGATTAAAAACGTTAAGTAACAATTCAGTATTTTGTATTATTATCTCGCTTGTATTTTGACGATTTTCAAGTTTGAAAATAAAGTCCATTTACTGTGAATAAATAATTAGCATTGTTCTATACGTTCATCTGTGAAGTTTATCACACAAAGGTCATTCACATCGATAATCATGTGAGTCAGAATTTCGATAGTCGTTCAAAATGCTTTTTATGAACCAATTATTTACAAGATAAATAAAAATTTGAGAATTTAAAAACCTGCAAATAGGGTTCATAAAAGGGTAAGGAAACAAGGCTGAAGATACTGTAGACGTTATTTACTCAAACTACAAACCCCTATTTTGTTAGCTAGATTTTTAGATATTTAGTTTGATTAAATAATGTCACAGTATCTCCAGCCTTGTTTCTTTACCTTTTTGTACGATCCTTACTTGCAGGTTTTTAAATTTCCAATTTGTTATTCTTGTTTGCTGGCTATTTTATGTTCAACTATGTGAAAAGGATTATTTGAAATGGTAGATAACTTTATATATTGTAATGATAAAATACATAGCTTGTAGCTAGTTGATACAGTTCATGATGTTTTACTGTAGCTACTGACCATTTGATCGCATTAGTTTGAGATGTAAAATGTTAAATCGCAGTAGGAGATCATCGTGGAGATTTGTTTGAAAATATAGTGAGTCTTAATAGTTTCTGTGTAACTAAATTCTCTATGTATAATGCACAGCAATGGGCAAATATATACCTAGGCTAAGACACAACCTCCACTAATTGCGTATAAAACTTTACCAGTAGAAAAGCAACCTTTTTTATTTTCATTTACAATTGTGGTGCGAGTTATCGCAGTCGTATACTGCTGTTCCAGTAATCTTTTGGTCTTCTTTCTTCAAAATATCTTCTGTTCCTTTTGTCAAAGTGCACTCAAGCTGATCCATTTACTTTAGAACCATGCTTTGACGGAATAAATTCTTTTTCTTATCTCCTTTTCTACTGTTAGTCTTACTTTAACATATTAAACGTTATGCCTATCGCTTCTACGGTAGGTAATTTCACGTTTAACTTTTCTTTCTCGTATGCTCTGTTTGTCTGTTGTTTCTGCTTGTCTCATACTATTTTATTTTTATCACTTAATCGTCTGCTCACCTTCTAGAAATCTCAATATTTTCGAAGTCAATGTGCACGCGATGTTCGATAGTCTCAACATCAATGAATTATAAACACAACTTCCAACAATCGTCTGCTTTTAACTCTCTTATTATAAAAAAATAAACTAAACAATCATAAAATATTAACTCGCAAAATAAATCAATCAATAATATCTACACTAAACAGTCTTTTATATCGTGACAAAGACTGAATATGTGAGCCAGTTGTTACTATTTTTTGTCAGTCCTTGAATAGTGGGCAGGTACCAGAGGATTGTAAGTTAGCTA
>NW_013673755.1:26894-31547 GCF_000517525.1 Limulus polyphemus
CTAGTATTTATAGACCCATTAGTCTTACACCAGTTGTGGGAAACGTTTTAGAAAGTCTGATAAAAAATTATTTGCAAAGTCATTTAACAAAGTTTAGAATTTTATTGGATAGTAAACATGGTTTCACTAAGGGAAAATCTTGTCTTACATATATTTGGATATTCTTTGAAAAGGTTACTGCTCATGTAGATGAGAGTGAGAGTGTAGATTTAGTGTATCTGGATTTTCAGAAAGCGTTTTACAAGGTGCCACATAAAAAGTTTGTAAAAAATTAGCTCTATAGGTGTGGGGGAAAGTTAGCTAATTGGATAGAAGAGTGGCTGGATGGAAGAAAGCAGAGGGTTGTTACAAATGGAGTCCAGTCAAACTGGATTAATATCACAAGTGAGATACCTCAGGGCTCAGTCTTAGAACCTTTTCTCTTTTTTGATTTACGTCAATGATATGGATGAAAGAATGGTCAATAAATTACTTAAATTTGTAGACGATATTAAGGTCTTGGGTGTTTCTAGCTGTGAAGAGGATGCTTCTGATTTACAAAAGGATTTAGATCATTTAGTGAGTTGGGCAAATAATTGGCAAATGGGTTTTAATTATGATAAATGCAAGGTAATGCATATGGGTTATCATAATTTGAATTATATGTATAATTTGGATGGGAATAATCTTAACAGTGTCATGAGAGAAAGGGACCTGGTGTAATAGTTAATCAGTCTCTAAAGCTATCCAAGCAGTGTGCTGTTGCTAGTGGTAAGGTAAATAGGATTTTAGGTTGTATCTATAGAAATACTAAATACAAGGCTAAAGAGGTTATAATTTCATTTTATAGGTCACTGGTTAGGCTATTATGAACCGCTATCGTAGTTCATGATAAGATTTTCAATTATGCTTTGCTCTTGACAGAAATTTCTAAAAAAGAGAAAAAGAAAGAAGACTGAAAGTTTTATAATGGATGTTTTATATTGGATAAATACAAACAAATACTAATGGCAGGTAGACTCAACATATCTTAATTGTGTTAAAATTCATAAATCAGCGCCTTTATTATCATGTCGTAAGATAGTTTATTTGAATTTATTTTTATTTTGATAATATATGACCTTGTAAATATATCTTTGTTTCATTGATCAATAGCCCTCTAGTGACAAAAAATATTGCTAAAACTACTGCATCTTTGATTGGATTGCTTGGCTGTTGACTCAACTCACTCAAGTGTGAAACGCCATAGTGTCAATAGGGTTGGTTTAAGGTGACTGAAAACTGTCACTTTTGGAGGAGGAAGAACACCGGTGATTTTGATAACCAATCTCTACGCCGGGGTTTTGGAGTTACATTCACGGCAATTATTCACAGAAATATTTATTAGTTGTAAAAATTGTACATAGTATTACGATTGAAGATGATGCACGGTGGACAGAGCCTGCAGGATAGATTAGTTGCGGCGCGATACGCTCTCGCAGGACAAGGGCTGGCAAGGATTGTGTGCAAAGCAGCAACTGAAGAACCCATCGCTCCAAAAAAAAAACATTTGGATTGTAAGTGTAACTTTAGTTTTATATTAAACAAGGAGCCGTACATTAAGACAAATGATTGTTATATACATATATATTATTTAGTTCGACTAATTATTATGGTTGTCGTATTGGTGTGTTGGGCTTGAAAGTTGAACTTGAAGTTGATCATGTGAATTGAGATAGTATTAGTAGTTTAGTACTATTAGTATTAGTAGTCGATAATCGGTAGTACTACTAGTAGTAATTTTCCCAGCAGAAATACAATGACAATATTACATAAAACATTAGATAATCAATGTATCATGAGCATTGGGGTTGTAACTGATAAGTTTATTGTAGTTGTAAATTTGTGTATGTTACTATTAATATTGGTATTAATATTATCAATAATATTATTAGTAATATTACTGTATTTCTATTAGTATTAGGCCTAACATTTTAAAAGAGAAAGTGAAATTGAAAAACAAATATAATGTACAGTAGTATTGTAAGTAAATACTATTATTAAAGGAACTAAGTTTAGTTAGTGTAGAATTAAGCTGGGTGTTAGTATTAAGCTTGCTACTAAAATTGACACATTTGATGATAAGGTAAGTTCACATATATTAACATTTAAGAACAAGAAGGCATCCTTGATAGCTGTCCCATCCACTAAACTATTAAAAAAGAAAGAAAAAACTCGTAGACAGTATTTATCATTCAAATATTTTTTAAGCCTTCCATTAAACTCCTGTAAATTGACTGCTTTAATCACATCTGAAAGCGACAAATTCTAAAGGGCAACTACCCTGTAAGATAAATACAACTGTCTTTGCTGGAAATGACATGTACCCAACCAAAATTATATTTATGTCCACTAATGCTACCCATTCTTACTGTTTAATATGAAAACAGATGATGCATTGACACTATTAGTATTAATCCCCATAAGAATCTTAAATACCTCATTCAGGTTACCTTTAACTTTTTTGTTCAAGAGAAAACAATTTTGGAGATGCTATCTGTCTCTATATGTCAAGCTTTCCATCCCAGATATGATTTTGGAAGACCTTTGAACCCTTTCCAACAATTCAGTGTATATGTGGCCTAACCAGCAACATATACATTGAAATTATAACATTTTTAAGTGTTGGTGGGCATGTGTAGCTTTACCTCTCGCATGGCTGGGTACATCAATTCAATGCATCTGTTGTATGGTTTTATTGTATGTCAAAAAGGCCAATCAAATGAAGTTAGTGAAACATGAATTAAACTTTCTAGAGATTATGAAGATTCTGCAAAATGTAATATTTATATGATTTTGTATCTTTGGAAACTGGGAGATTTCATAGTCATGTTTTTTAAGAAACAATTAAAAATGCCTACTTTTGTTATATATATATTGATCACTAATTTTTATGTTTTCCTACAATCTTAAGTTTTTCATTAGACTTTTTATTCTATAAACCATAAATATTGTCTTTGGTTATTTACAAAATAACATGCAATACCTGCCTGGAATTTTACATCGGAGAAACAGGAAGAAAATTGGAAACGAGATTCACAGAACACAATAAAAAAACAAAACATCCCACGTTTTCCATCATTGCAACTCAAAAAAACCATAGTATATCTATTAGAAACACAGTAATTTTAAACAAGGAGCCAAACATAAACAAATGAAAAATCAAGGAATCCATCTTAATTGAACAAAACAATCCTACTCTAAACCAACACCCTGGGGTGGCAAGATATTTCTTCTAAGTCATGCAATAGTATCCCGTCATGTGACCTCTTTGTTCCATACTGAATATATATATATATATATATCAGTGTAAACTACTTGTACCTGTTGATTATAAAACCTTGTCAAAAATGTTGTACATTAGCTGTTATGTTAAACTTTTATTAAAGATTTTCTTCATTACTCATTCAAGTCATCTCCAAACATTACAAGTATAAGTCAGCAGAATACTTCTTTCATTGTGGAAATAAATTATTTTTAAAAATACAAGTGTCAAAGCTTGCTAGTTGAAATACTTATGTTAAACATTTTTCAAACCTATGATTCATGAATATTTCAGATTATATTAACCCTCTCCAAATGGGTCAAGGGTCAAAGGCCATGTCATCTCGCTTGTTGACTCAACTTCAAAATTTTATTGAACTACTATTTCATGAATTTATGTAAATAAGTTTGGTATCAAACTGTAGATTATAAATCATATTTTAGTACTATATATTACTCAATTTCTTAATTTAAAATAAAAAAAACACAGAGTTAAACATCAATTTTTTTTGTCACGTGTTATGTTAAAGGTGGCACTGGTTCAAATTAAATGTTTCTGATGTCAAAATACTAAGTCTATAGTTTCTTAAGAATTAAGAACTCAATTTACTGATATTGACAAACTAGAATATCAAATAAGAATTTCCGATTTTTTTCATTTGCTGAGATATCACTTGTGTACTGAATCAAACGCTGATCCTGCTCACCTCTTCCAATTTTTGGAAACAGTCCCTTGTATACACTTAGTCTCCTTAGTTGCTTTCTCAACCATTTTGATGTGTTAGGATGCCATCTCGCTCTTTCAAACCAATATTTCAAGGAGGTAGGATGTGTCTTTAATCTGCTCAAAATTTCATGTTTTTTAGACCCAAATACAGCTTAGTTACTAAGTTTAATAAATTATAGTGGAATTTTATGGTAACTATGGTATAGTTTATGATTTTTTGATTATTCAACTGTATATATTGTTACGTCTCCGTTTGTTAATTAATTTTCCGTAACTTCGTTCCAATGAAACTTTAGTGACACAAGTCCTTTCTTAAATAAAACTGGTTTATTCTTTCTGAATATAACTTTACGATACACTTAATTTCAACAATCGCGCTTAAACAAACGCTATAACAACGAACGTTAACTTCAACAATACTCTCTGACTGCAGATAAATTACTCACTACCAACACATTGCCCTGTCACGTTGTCACCATCTTATATATATACCAGACTACCCCCAATCTAGTAATCTCAGGAAGATTCGAGAAAGAAGTAAACAGATTTACCAGGCTACCCTATATCTAGTAATCTCCCGACTATTCCCGAAGGTTCGAGAGGTGGCGTGACACTAGTCACGTGACCTCGCTGACGCAACACTG
>NW_013673755.1:32547-33645 GCF_000517525.1 Limulus polyphemus
TTTCCAATCCAACGTGCCAGTTGTTCCTCTGGGTTCTTTAATGATCTTAACCAGCGTAACGCAGCATGGTCTGTCCTGATGGTAGACCTTGCACCATAGAGGTAAGGAGGGAAACATGTCAGACTCTTTACTATAGCAAGGAGTTCCCTCCGTGTTACACAGTAGTTCCTCTCTGGTCTACTTAAAACTCTGCTGAAGTAGGCCACTACATGTTCGTTTTCGCTCACTTTCTGAGACAACTCCTCGAATTCCGACATTAATAGCATCACAATCCAGTATGTACGGCAGTGAGAGATCTGGAAGCTTTAAAAGTGGAGCGGAGGTCAATTTTTCCTTCAACGTCTTGAAAGAATGCTGGCAAGAAACTGCCCATTCAAACTTGCAGCTATAGTTGCAAAGTCCTTCACAAACTTTCGGTAATAGGTACAGAGTCCCAAGAAACTTCTTAACTCTCCCACATTGTCTGGTGTTGGTCAGTCATGCACTGCTTTCACCTTATCAGGATCAGTTTGCACACCATTCTCACTTACAATGTGGCCTAAGTAAAGCACCTCTTTCTGGAACAAATGGCATTTCTTGGGATGGAGATTGAGGTGTGCTGCTTTCAAACACTTGAATACTTCCTCCAGCTGGAACATTTCCTCATCAAACGTTGTTGCAAATACAATGACATCATAAAGAAACACTAGGGCTATCCTCCATTGTAGGCCTTCCAATACTCGTTCCATCAGCCTCTCAAATGTTGCTGGAGCACTACTGAGCCCGAATGGCATCACTCGGTATTGCCAGAGACCTTGGCCATAACTAAATGCTCTCTTCGGTCTATCTGCGTCAGCCACTTTTACTTGATGGAAACCTGACTTTAAGTCCACAGTTGAAAAACCACCTGGCTCCACTTAGGGCATCAAGAGTATCATCAATTTTTGGCAGTGGGTATGAGTCTTTTTTGGTTATGCTGTTAAGAGCTCTGAAGTCCACACAGCAACGATGGGTCCAATCTTTCTTCTGGACTAATACAACGGGAGCTGACCAGGGACTATCTGATTTCTCAACTATCCCTTCCTTAATTAGACCATCCATGACCTTCTCTATCTCTTG
>NW_013673756.1:0-6655 GCF_000517525.1 Limulus polyphemus
CATTATAGGCCAGAGGCAATTTTGCCCTCCTTCACACCTGCGCCCGGGGGCGACTGCCCCCTCTTGCTACGCCACTGACAGGTTCATTTTATTCTGCCTATTATATAGTGCCGCACTAAATTTGTATTTTATATAGGACAAGTTCATTATATCCCGCATACCATATAGTGCAGCTGTAAGTTTGTATTTTATATATGAAATGTTCTTCAAATCCTGCTTACTGTATAACTCACTTGTAAATATATATTTATACTAGCTGTGTCCCGCAAAACATTTGCGGTAATTTTCATGCCCTTCGCTTGTATTTTCCTTATTCTTTCATTTTCACGCACGACATTTAAACTACTGTTACGACATCGGGGGGTCACGTGACCCTAGTAACACGTCATATTCTCGAAGGTTCGTGAAGTCTCGAGCTTTTACTAGATATGCGGTAGTCTTGTATATATAAGCCGCCAAGAACTGACGGCAACAATGTAATGTAATTGAACCGCAGACAGAGATTGACGATTGAGTCGAGCACGTGAGTCGTTCGTTGTGAATTATAGCGTTTGTTTAAGCTGTAGCGTGACCGTGGAAATTAAGTGAATTTCAAAGTTGTATTCAGAAATAATAAACCAGTTTTATTTAAGAAAAGACTTGTATCGCTGAAGTTTCTTCAGAAAGAATTTTTACGGAAAATTAACTAACGACCAGAGACGTAACACTACGCTTTCTTGCAGGTATTATGGGTACTGTTAGATCGATAAATCCTGGTTTATTTGAAAAAAAAATTACATGGTCATACAAATAAGCTCACATAGACGTAGCTTTATTTAATAAAACTATACGTAAAGTAAATAATAATGTATAGTAATGGTACTTATAATATTGTATATTGTATGAAACAGTTATGAGCATTGAGTGTATGACACGGTTTTACGAGTTGAAACAAATAAACTAACAAAAACGAAGAATAAAACCTGTAGTAAAGAAAAAAGTAGCTGAAAGGTTTTTATGGCAGTACATGAAACGAACCTCAGTTAAGTTATTGCAAAGTAAAGAAAATGTAAAGTTGTAATGAAGGAAAACTTTCGTGAATATGTAGAAATGTCTGAATGCGTGTTCACATATGGTTTTGAACGAACTGCGCATGCATATTTTAGACCTAAATATGTCGAGAAAGCCCATATCAATTGTATTTAGTGTAAAGTTTATATTTTTTAGGTAATTACCTCTGGGTTAAGTGCTGTTTGTAAGAAATACTTTGCAAATAAAAAACTAAACTTGAAATCCAAGTCAGTCGTCACGTGATAACAACGACATTTTGTCATTGTGTAGCATACTCGTTGTATTAAACAATTTGACTAAGCAAAGTACAAGTAAGGTGATTGTGAATGGAAAAGCCAATATGCAATCCGGACTCCGCGGGCAAAGACATCTCTAAGGATATGAGATTTGTATAGTTTGATCGAGAAATTTGCGAGAAAAGTTCCGGCCAGACAAACGCAAAGTATTATTTATATAGATACGAAATTTTCATCATACCATAAAGTACAGCTGTAAGATTATATTTTATATATGAAATGTTTGTCATGTTCTGCATCTCATAAAGTGCAGCCCTAGGTTTATATTTGATACATGGCAGGTTCATTATATCCTACATATCATATTGTTTACCTGTAAGTACTGTTTTAATATCATTTAAGGCCTGTATGTTTCTTTTTGTGTAACTTTGTTTGTATTTATACATGAAAATTGCATTACACTATATATTTTATAGCGCTGCTGTAATTTTTGTAGTTCAATATGAGAGGTTCGTTTTATCCTGCACATTATACACAGAGGGTTCAATATGCTATATTAAAACGATTTTGGAACCTCACCAATTCTTAGAGTCCATTGTTACCATGGCCGGTCATGCTCTATCTGACGACCGTAAATCTTGACAATAGCTCTGCGACGTAATTTTCATTACAAAGCGCTCCGTCGTAAGGCTTTCATGTTCAAAGCACACCACTTCTCCCTGATAGTTTTACATAATCCATATAGAGCATGAGGACGATGATTTGCCAACGCCAATTGCGACAATCCGATCAAACAGAAATCTTTGAAGACCTGGTCAAGTCGCCAGACGCAGAACCTATGGAATGGCATGAGTACCCTTCTTACTTTCTAGCTGCTTGAGGTATGAACGAAAATATGACTGAAAACTTTGTCTTGGTGAACCCATATCCTGTTGGCCTATTTTTAATACGGAGATACTTTTTGATTGTATTGCGTACTGTTGTTTGGGGCACGTGGACAGTTTTTACCACTGACCTTTGTATTCGTGAATCCTCACGTGTTACTAGTAGCCACACTTTGCTTTTCCCGATTAGGATAGGATTTGTTGAGGGTCTCTTTTGGGGGGGGGGGGCATGATGTCCCAAGTTGATCTATATTCCTTTGTTTTCCAAAGGTATCCCCGTCTTGATAATTCAAAGTCCCTGATTTGAACACATCTTTAAGGGCTGAATGTATATTTTTATTCTGGAAGTTTTTTTTTCATGCCCTTACGAATAACGATCAATTGTTGGTACCATCAAACTTCCAAGGAATGTCAATTAATGTGAAAATTTAGTTCTGATACATTACGTTCTACCGTGACTTTATATCAGCTGTGATGTTCACGTGACTTGTTGATCTACATATTCAAAATTGTTTTAATATGACGTGCTCATCTACCATGTAGTGGAACTTTAAAAGCTTATTTTATAGGTGGTAATGTCCTGTATATCATTGTCGTGCAGCTGTAGCTTGTAGTTGATATTTAAACTTTATTATATTTTGCAGGTCAGAAAGTAAAGTTACAATTTTATACATTTCAGTTAGCCTTCATTAGTTCAGCAGCAAGTCTGATGATTTATAACGCTAAAAATCGAGTTTTAATACCCTCGGTGGGTACAACATAGATAACCCGCTATGTAGCTTTGTATTCAACAACAAACAAACATTTCAGTTTCAAATTTTTATTTCATTTGGAAGACAAAGTAATGAAGAAGAAAGTTTTTATTCAACAATTGAGAACATAATTACTTTTCTGCAAAACAGAGAATGGAGCTGGATAAAACATGTGTATTGCAATTAGAAATTAAATTCGTGTGTCCAAAGTACGAATCTGTTCCGCATTTCGAAGTATGTTTATATAGGACAAATGAGAGAACAAATAGATGTCGCAAAGTAAGGAAATGTACAAATATAAAGTAATTTAATATTTTAAAGATTAGAAATGAAATCCATTCTGGTTTTTACAATAATAAAGTTATGCATTGTTCCAGATTTCCAGTCCGGAGATCAGTTAGAAAATATGTTAACAATATTTATCTTATGCATTTTTGCCTATTATGGAAAGTTGGTGACCCAAAAAAGAAGGGAAAAAAAAACAAGTAAAAGCTGAAAAGTTCGTGATAAAAGGTCAACATGTCGAATGCACTGCTTAAAATCAACTTTACGAACAGCTGCAAATGAAACTCATGACGGATGAAATGTAAAAAGTTGCAGAATTCTTGTACTCATGTTGCGTCCACTAAGAAACAATGGTCCAATTTACTCAGTCTGTCAACAATAACACAATCGAAGCTGGATTCTGTAACCTGAGATTTTTTTCGTCTCTTGATACCGTGATTTTTACAGTTATTTTGTCTTCTCATGCAGCTAGTCAAATTTCGCATATTGAGATATAGTGTGTAGATTATACAAAAAATAATAACGCGGTCGTGTTTAAATTATGTGAGCCCACTTTTCTTTCCAAATTTAGGCTTAGTTATCCTCATTTTGCAGACTTCACTGGATTCGGAAAAAAAAATTCCGCCGTAAAAGACCATGTTTACAGACCAGATACATTAATTTTAACAAATTAGAGGGTTCTTATTTTCGTTCTTTATTGATAAGGAATGAAATTTTTAATATCATAAAACATTATTTAAATTTATATTATATTATTTCATTATGCATTTAAAGCAATTAATCTAGTAATATATATATATATATAACAGCTCTAAGAAAAAAACACAAAATATATCATCGATAAATTTGCTTCCTGTTTTGGACATATAACGTTTTACACAACAAAAGCATCAGAATTATCAGACGGCAATAAAAGAGAGAGAGAAAGCAGAGTAACCCTCGCTTCTGAGCTAGTACAAGAGTATACCTCAATGCTTGGTATTAGTCAGTAGTTGAGTTGTTCGGGTCAGGTTCGTCCCCAGTGTCGCTTTTTAAGATATAGCACTTACAATCATGTGGAAAACTGAAAGAACCGGTAAAAGGTTGTCCGTCTCTAATGACAACCATTTTCTGCTTGAAGGTTCTATTCACACACTTGATGGTGTACCCTGGAGGCAAGTTATTTTGTGCTTTACAATAAGAGAAATCTTCTTCCCTAAGGCAAAATAAGTTGTATTAGTTATAATATTTCTTTTTTATATCACTCACGAAACTGTACGCTTTCTTAACCCTTTTATTATAGTGGGCACAGGTACGTCTCTCTCTAGAGCACTACCATGGAAACATATGGCACACTATGTAACTTTTGTTTTAGCCTTAAAAAGTTTGATATCAATTAAGTAAACTTTCCGAGAAGTAGGTACGAAATATAACCAATAATTTTATAATATTTTTTTTTAAATCATGAATGTTGCATATTAATTTGAAAGTTCTGGAGATAAGTGGACAATCAACAGCGTTCATCGCAAACACTTGAACTACTTTAATTGAATAGTGAGATTTAACTGTCACTCTTACAACGCATCCATCTATCCAAAGGCAACTGTACTCGAACCGTGAATCTGCAGATTCACAGTGCGGCACGCTGACCATAAGGTCACGCCCAACTCACATAAGTAAAGTACTTATACAACAACCCATTTGTTTCTATGTGTGTATAAAATAAACATGGAAGCGGGAAGAGATATTTACTTATGAACATGGCTGTGAAAGAGTTAGAAAGCCCAAATCACTCAGACTTTTAAGTGTATGCTAAAATATAAAATGAGATGGTTTGTTTTTTACACAATCACTCCGTGTGTGAAAATATTTCTTGTTCAATTATCATCACTTAGCACTGTAGTGCTTAGTATGTAGGGATGGGCGGGAAAGAAATGGCCGACGCATATTGCATTGCTCATCGTAGTCTCCAATCTCTTTATAACAACCTAAGAGACTTTTTTAAACACCTAATTTAGATTTTTTGAAGTTTTCAAAAGCTATTATGATCTTCAGTTTAGATTTAAAAAAAAACATTGCTAAAGTAGAAAACTGGCGACTGGAGTAACAATCAAATATTCTGCTGATTATTCTGAATCTGGCATCAGAAGGGCTAGCTCACCATGCTTGAAGTTGTTGTGATGAATTACTCACCAAAATGTTGCATTTTAACTTGGGGAGTGCAGAAGCAGCATAGTGTTTCACTAACTTCAACACATGATGTCCATCAAGACAACTCATCATGCCAGGCTAAAACTGTTGCCTTCATAACGACTGTTATTCATTATAGAATATTCATTGGTTATTGTTTAAAAAAGAGAGAAAACAAGCAATAAAAATTTGAAAAATTAAGTATGATGTAGGGATGGCAAGGCCTAAAAGTACAGAAACAAGGTAGAGATAAATACACAAAAACCATAAAAATATCCGTACATAAGTAGCCACTGAATCAATGTTACAAGCATATGGGAATTGGCTATTGTAAGACTTTATAACATTATTCAGTTTAAATTATTTTATTCAAACCTGAATTCAGGCAAATGAAAGGAAAGGAATTCAACATTTAGTTGTAGATAAAAGTTTTTCTTGGAAAGATTTCGCTACTTATGTGGGTATTTTTATATGGATTTGTGTATTCATCACTTCCTTGTTTCTGTACTTTTTGGCATTGCCATACCTTCATCATCGTTATTGTTTCTATTACTTGTAGTTATTTTAGAGGACATCTTGATAAACCCAAATTCAAATCAATGAGCACAGGCACACAGTGTAGTAGAAGGTTAACAGACAAAAATAGGATATATTAAACTCAGTTGTGATGGAATAGTTATATATATTGCTATTTGTTAGTCCTTGCCTAGGCTATTATATAGGGATGATGCAAATGCCATCCCTAATATCTTGTTTGCATTATTTTTAAAGGCTATTACCATCCTTACATTTACTTCCTTCTTCGAAAAGTTTTTCTTTACTTGTTTGCTTGTTTCAATAAACATAGGAAGGTTGTATTTATAACCAAATTCTAAGTACAATGAGGTTCTATATGTAATATTTATTGTTTATCTATTATTGGCTGGTAATTCGTGTTTCACTCTTTTTAAAAGAACACCAAATTTCTGTAAAAAAGCTAACTTCAAGGGGTAATGATAACATTATTATTATCATTTTCAATTACTACTAGTTATTACTAATACTTATAAAAGCAAATACTCGGTTTGAAATTATGTCACCTTCATGAAATTACTTGTCACTGGTGTTTTGGTTTTTTAGTTAGCATGTAACAAAAAAGAAGCAGAAGAAGAAGAACAAGAAATTCAAACTTTTTGCTAAGATATTTACAGACATTCCCAGAACTTGTGACTCAGTCATTAGATAGATATTGTTATAAAAGTAAACACTGTGTAATATTGTAAAGTTCTGATAACCTATG
>NW_013673756.1:6803-9722 GCF_000517525.1 Limulus polyphemus
ACAAGAAATTCAAACTTTTTGCTAAGATATTTACAGACATTCCCAGAACTTGTGACTCAGTCATTAGATAGATATTGTTATAAAAGTGAACACTATGTAATATTGTAAAGTTCTGATGACCTGTTGAGGAGATATTTAAAATACCAGTTCGATGAATAATCCGAGCCATCCCTACATAGGCAGTGCTGCCACCTGCTTCATACTTTCTTGTGTTTCAATTACACTTATTCATCAACTCCTACACAGTGGTGCTGTATAAAGCTTTCTTTTCCGTTTCGTATCAATGTAAAGAAATACAAAACTTGCGAGTACTTATCATCCGAAGAAAACTGTATATACACAACAGCAATTTACACAACATCGAAACTTAGTTATACTACAAGAGTATTGATTCACAACTGATTTTGCCCCAAACCCTGTGTATTGTGGTGGATATTTATTATTATTTGTATTGCATAACTGAGAGTTGGTACTTATATATGTTTTCCTTTTTTTGTCATATAACGTTTCAAAAGTTGTACAAAAGAACAGTATTAGGAAGTTTAGTACCTTTTTTTCTGTTGCAATATTAGCAGTTGTAGTACTTTTTTCTGTTTAAATATTAGCAGTTTTAGTATCCCTTTTCTGATATAGTATTAGGAATTTTAGTACCTTTTTTCTGTTGCAATATTAGCAGTTGTAGTATCTTTTTTTAAAATATTAGCAGTTTTAAAATGGCTAAAAACGGGAAATGAAAGAAAGATAAAAGATGGAACATTTATTTGTTTTGTTATTAAGCGCAAAGCTACACAATGAGCGACCTGTGTTGTGCCCACAACAAGGTTCGAACTATGAATTTCAATGTATAAACCTGAAGTTTAACACTGACCCACCGTGGTGTGTTAAGGTGTAACGTTTCGGTAAGGAGTTTTTTCCACCTTAACAACAAATATTTAAAAGTGAAATAAAATATTTCTTCTTACCTGCATTTATTAACTTCAATTGGTTGGCGATGGTAGACGGTGTTTACAAGGTACTGCCAATTACGTTCCTCATCTTTGACTGCTTTAGGGTAGACAGTTAGCTTTTTTCCATCACAAACTAGAACATCGCTTTCATTTCTCAATGGTGGTTCAGATACTCGCTCAGACTGCTGAAAGAATTCACGATACTTCGTCCCAACAGCCCATGCGATGAGGTCCCTGTTGACGTTATGTATAGAAAATTTAATGCAACAAAATATATATTGTCAATTATGTTTATTTCTGTCCAATACAAAATAAATCTATTAATACATATTCCTGAAACTTGTATTTTTTTAAATATATTTTTAAATATTATCTGTAAATATTTTTGTATTTATTTTACTACTTATTTTAATATTAAAAGAAACATGTGATAGTGTAAAATATTTATCTCAATTTTGGATCTAAGCCATTTTCTAGGTTATAAGAAAGAAATAATAAACCTTAAACTAGCAAGAAAGTTTTGTATAATAATAATAACGTTACAACAGTGGAAAAAAGAACGATTCAATAACTACGAAAAACAACAACAAAATGTATCGACCACAATATACGTAATAATACGTTTACATAGTATCTTTGGGTGACATCAGAAGCGAGTTATTTTGTTGTTGTTGTTATTGTTGTTTTTCACAGCAAGGGTACGCGGACCAGGAGTTTTCAAATTCACAGTCCGGGTAAACTAACCAGAAAGCCACATCTGGCCCAATAACTTTCTTGCCAGTTCTCATGAATGAGAGTAAAGTAAATTCAAGTAAAAGTAATAATGAAAATAAATGAATAAATAATAATGTGTTATTAATCCTCATCGAAATTCTGATTTGAAAATCACTTACATGAAATCTATAATAATTACACTTTCCATACTTAATTTAGTTAACAACATTATTGCCATCCGTGTGAAAAAGCAATGATATATATATATATATATGTGCCTGTTAGTGAGCTGAGTAAGAATTATACTCACTCCGGGTAATACTCAACATTCTCACAATACGTCGCATCCTCAGAGCAGTTGACCGGTATTGGAGGGGGCAGATTGTAAAGCAGAGGACTCTGGTTTTCTATAGACCAACATTTAACACTCTTCATTGTTGCGGCAACAATGAGAAGCATCTGTATCAGAGAAAAAGTATATATGTTGTAATAAAAGGCCAATGTAACTATTTCTTTGTATAAGTATAATCTAACTAGAGAGAGAAAACCACTTGGTGTGTTAGCATTAGATTTGGCAATTAACATTTAATAAATTCAATAGTGTAATTGAAATTAGCATACATGTTCACCTGAAGTCGGTAAACATTTCAGTATATATTAATCACATAAGAAAGCCAAAATATTCGTATTCCTTATTAGTTTATATGAGAATTTCGACTTACCAGAAAATTATATACGTTCATCTCCAACTTCGTTTTTCGCCTTTGTAGTATGAGTGTAGTAAGCCACTGGTGTCTACTATTTGTTTAAAGAAATGCGAAGAGTTTCAAGACGGACTTTCCGTTATTGTTCCGAGAAACGGTAACAAGTACCAAAAAACTTGTCAATCAACAAAGGACTGCATTCTTTTAAAACATATTATTGCAACTGTATTACTAAACGAAACGAAAGACGTTTAAACCAGTTTCTTTTTTTTTTCGCAGTTCTTTCGTACTAGCTTGACTCTTATCAAAACATTCTAGGGTTATGGCCTAAGCCAACTCAGCGAAATTTCCTCATAAGGAGCTTTGTAAACTTGTGAAGTTCAAATTAATCTACCAGTTAGGCTTAATATCGAAAGTTGTTTACAAACTTATTGTGTGTGTTGTTGTTTATGCTTTGTTTTGTAATGAAAAGAGTTTCTATAACCAAGCGTAATTTTTCATAACTTGGTGCAACGCTAGATGGAGACTTCTATCGATCTAATTAACAATTTAGA
>NW_013673756.1:10395-11205 GCF_000517525.1 Limulus polyphemus
CATGCCGATGTCCTCTTTAACACCTTCCACATTTGCATACGTTTTCCCACTAACATGGTGTTGCAACGAACGAAAAATATAGTAATCTGATTGTGCCATATCTGGAGAATATGGTGGGTGGGGTAGAACTTCCCAACTCAACTCCATAATTTTGTGTTGCGTCAAACGTGCCACATATGGACGTGCATTGTCGTGGAGAAGAAGAACATCTTTCCGATTGACGAGTGTTTCTGATGAAGGGCTTGATTTAAACGTTCCAATTGCTGACTACAGATCTCTGCATTGACAGTTCATTGTGGATTGAGGAGTTTGAAATGAATTACTCCTTTGATTTCCCACCAAATGCAAAGCATCACTTTCTGCAGATGGAGTCCAGGTTTTTTGGTCGGAAGTGGTTTTTGTCTAGGACTGAGCCATTGTTTTTGGGGTTTAATATTCGCATAGAGAATCCATTTTTCATCATCGGTGACAATTCTGTCCAATAATGGTTTACGCTAATTACACGCCAGAGAGACGACGCAACATTTACACGTTGGGAATGATGATCATCGGATAGTTCGTGAGGCACCCAAACACCTTCTTTATGGAGTTTTCCCATATTCTTTAGATGTTTACGTATCGTTTCATGAGAGACATGCAATTTCAGGGCCATTTCACGAGTGTGTTGACTTGGGTTAGACTCAACAAGCGTCTTCAGAGCATCAATATCAATTCCAACATGTCGGCCCCTGTCATCACAGTTTTTAATAAAGGTATATACAGGGTCTTATCATTTACAAAAAAAAACGATCTCATATCATATTATAATGC
>NW_013673756.1:11215-12102 GCF_000517525.1 Limulus polyphemus
AAGAGTTTCTATAACCAAGCGTAATTTTTCATAACTTGGTGCAACGCTAGATGGAGACTTCTATCGATCTAATTAACAATTTAGAATTAATTGGTTTACGTACGTATAAGGATTAAGATAATTTTAAGACTATTGTTACGACAGCGGAAGTCACGTGACCCTGGTAATACGTCATGAGTTACTAGAAGGATCATGACTGTTCCTGGCAACTTTAGTGTTTGCCAGACGTCATCTATTTTTGTATATAATCCCGGCAAATAAACCGGAGAAGAGGAGTGACGGCATATATAATAGCAGATTGAAGAGAGATATAGAGACAGATAATTGAGTAAAGTGAACGGTAGTGACCGTAAGTAAAGTGCGTGCATCGTTGTGAATTATAGCGTGTGTTTAAGTTAAAGTGACTGTTGAAATTCTGTGTATTGCAAAGTTGCATCGAGAAATAATAAACTAGTTTTATTTAAGAAAAGACTTGTATCGCTGAAGTTCCTCGGGAAGAATCTTTACGTGAAATTATCAAACGAACAGAGATGTAACACTATTTTAACTCGAGAAATTACAGATAAAATGTCTCGAAGACATAGTTATAAAAACAAAACAAAAACAGATATGCCTCAGTAACAGGATCAAGAAATATATATTTTTATGTCAAGTCTTTTATTATCATATATTTACACATGTACCACGGTCAATGATAAAACGAACACTGTACTAAAGTTTAAGTAGAAATATTTAAGATGGAGAAAATATAAAGTTATTTTAATCTCCTGCATATAGTTAACATCAAGGTCAACTATTAGGTCGTCAAGAAATAAATGTCGCTTTTTTATATGATAAACCCGAACAACTTATATATATCAAAACAAAACATTTATTAAATGAAATAG
>NW_013673756.1:12613-14599 GCF_000517525.1 Limulus polyphemus
AAGGGCGAGCATGTTTTGTGGGACCGGGATTAGAACCCGCGACCCGCGGTTAAGAGTAGTATTCAGTTATATGCAACAGACTAAAAGCAATATTGTTTCGCCAGTTGATGAATTCAGCTACTATTAGAAAATAATAAATTTATCTGAAATGCTGTTATTGGCTGACCAAATAAAATGTGATAAAGACATAGGTAGCTAAGCGCGATGTAGGGCTGTAACGAAGAGTCGATCTTAAACTTTCGAAGATTCGGAACATATAACCTAACGAGTGTTCGAACCTTGGATAGTACTAATTTCTATCATTTACTGATGAGACGTCACCATAACTACTAGTTTGTAGTTGATTAAAAACTCTTTGTAACAAATTTGTCATAATACATTTATTTTAATATCGGCGTTTGTTTAGATTAAATTTATATTTAGAAACATATATATAGCTTGTACTGTTAAATATGTATTGCGAAACTCCCGAATATTCTCCAAAGTTGTAGAAAATTCTCGAGAGTAAGAATGAACAATATATGTATGTACGTAAACGCTTAAATGTAGCTTTGTATTGTTACATAAACTGAATTGTCTAGAGAGCCTCCATACGCCTATAAGTATAACCAATGCGACGCACCAAAAAAGAGGAGTATCTATTATTAGTTTGTTATAATCAGTGTGCTATGAACTTCGGAAGCTATAACTGTGATTATTATGACGCTTATCAATCGGAAAACATAAGATATTTGACCAGGAACCTTTACAAAGTTTGAACATTACAACTCATTTAACTTCAGCGGATTCTCATTGGACATTAGTATTTTTACGAAAAAATGACATAACATCACGGTGGAAAACTCGGCGTGTGTGGCTGGTAAATAATGAAGGATAAAGCTAGCTAGCTCCCCGTCAAGTGAATTATACCTACATCAACTCGCTCATCGTGAACCCTCGATAAGATATCGAAGAAGTTCCAGACTAGAAAGAAGACTTTATATTGTGAAACTTTTGTTTATAAATCATTGTTTTTAATAACTATTTGTAATAACTGTTATTGTAAATGGTATTGTTGTGTGTATATTAAAACGTATTTGTGTTTAAAAATAAAACTGTGTGTATCAAAATTGTTGGCAAATATCATAAACGACTATATATCGACTTTTACTTAACTGCTAAATCCAAAGTACAATTTAACTACTAAATTTAAATTTATCAGTTAACTCGGTTTCAGACCTTTCGAAATTGTAATACGTAACACCTTTTATTGTACAGGTAATCCATATAAATAAAATAAAATATTCACATGAAATAAGAAAATATGTCACAAAGAACAGTAATCGTATTTTTATATTTTAGATATGAATGAAAAATATACGTTATTTATGTACACTTATTTGATGCTACGCACGATATTCAAATAGCTACATAGATACAGTAAGCTTGCATTGCAAGAACACCCTATTACAGCTTATCATAAAGAGCTGCAGTTAACTTGAGTAAAACAAATCATTATTTAACAATAAGCAGGTTAACAGTCATGGTCTTTTTAACATAAAATTGTTGATTAGTTAAAAATGATTAATAAACATAACACTAACAGTTCGATTACAATAGATACGAACCTTCAACTATAATTAAAAGTTACAAAAGAGAGAGTGTTATTATCAGTAACATTTTAAAAGCATTATTGATGAATTCAACATACACCTTGGAGAGGGAGAGTGCAGAGTTACATTGATGATTCTTTGTCAATATTGAAATTATTAGGGTTAGCGTGTATTTTATGTTTAGTACTTATGCTACTATAATACTTCTCTTACTTGTGGCCCGGCATGGCCAGGTGGTTAGGGCGCTCGAATCGCAATCTGAAGGTTGCGGTTTCGAATCCCCGTCACACCAAACATGCTCGCCCTTTCAGTCGTGGGGGTGTTATAATGTGACGGTCAATCCCACTATTGGTTGGTAAAAAGAGTAGCCCAAGAGTTGTCGGTGGGTGGTGAT
>NW_013673756.1:15599-23383 GCF_000517525.1 Limulus polyphemus
ACACTGCTAAATTCAAAACAAACAAACTCTAACTTGTTGTTGTTGTTTGTTTTAAAGCAATGTTGAGCTGTCTGCTGTGTCAACCGTGGAAAATCGAACCCCGGATTTCAGCGTTTTTAAGTCCGTAGACTTACTACTGTCCCTTATTTCTTGTACACTAGACATTCAGTGATTTTTATTGAAGATATGCAGCCGATAAACGTGCCTTCCCTGTGATACAACAAAATGGTGATGGGTGTTTTAATACAACTTTTAAGTAACAGGCAGTACACAAGCAGATGACCGAATTTTACATTTGAGTGATGGTTAGCATGTGATTACTATTCAAACTCTGTCAAACGATTTCTATTAACAAGAAAAAAAAATCTGACACTGCCTGAATACCACCAAACGAACCTTCAAATATTTAGAATTATCTTCGAATTCCTGATGTTATGTATTGAGAATTTAAAATAGTCCGAAGCTGATATTTTAGTTAATTTACGCTATTTGCCAACAAGATTGATACACACCATCTTCGTTTTTCAAACAGATACGTTTTAATATATGTATACAACAGTACAGTTTACAACAACAATTATTACGAATAGTTACCACAAGCAAAGTTTTATAAAACCAAAAATTCACTAACTTACAAACAACACAAAATCTTCTTTCTAGTTCAGAGTCTCCTTGATATCCAGGGAGTTAGCTTGAAGTCGATGAACGTACAATTGCCGAGAAGCTAGTTAGCTTTGTCACACATTGAATTGTTGGACCGTTGAAGTGAGATAATATTTTCATAAAATCATCAATGTCAGATGAGAATTCAGTAATACTTTCGGAAAGATACTAACGTCCGATGATAATCCACTGACGTTCGAAATTTATAACTGTTCCTGGTCAAGTGTCGTAAATTTTCCGGTTGATAAGGGTTAGCAAAATCACGATTTATAGCGTATACGGTTATAGCAGGTTACTAGCAGACTTATATGGTCTCTTCTTTGGCCTTGGTCTTTTTATATGTGCGAGAAATGTTTTTCTCCAAAGTTCGGACAACAATACGGAACTATGTTTAACCTGTTACGGAAGTGGATATATTGTCGATTCTTGCGTTCACGAATATTCTACAACCTTGGAGAATTGGCGGGAGTTTTGCCATACGTAACCAACACTGGCACGTTTTTACATATAAACTCAATCCCAACAAACGTTGTCATTAAAATAAATATATAACAAATTCGTTACACACAATACATACCTGACACTAAGTTACGCATATTTTTAAATACAAATTTAATCTAAACAACGTTCATATTAGAAATAAATACATAACAATAAATTCGTTACACTGACTTTCGAACGAACTTTCGAGCACAGCTGGTGTGATACTTTGTAACATGTTATGGACACTGTACAAATCTATTTTTGATAGTAATTGGCAAACACTTGCATGCAATTTTACATCTTGCCATTCCTGAAAAATAGAAAAGAAAAATTTAGGGCTTGAGGCTTTCTTGCTAGCTTGTAATAGTTAGCCTGCAATATGACCAACTGACAACTACAATTATTATCAGTCCAAGAAGGTGCGTGATAGATAACAGAAACAAAAGTACCCGTCCCCAGTGATGAGAACATTTTAAGTTAAAAAAGTACCAGTCCCCCAGCTGATACCCAGCAACAAAATCACTAGGGCTGGTTCACAAAGTGTTTTAGTAAAACTGTGTTGAAAAACGGAAAAGTAGTTAAGTAATTTTTTTTTTCAATAATAATATATTCACCTCATTTAAAGTTGTTAGCCTAACTTTGCAACTACAAAGAAACAGATTACTTTCCACAAAAACTGAGATGCAAACTATAAGATACATCAAAATAAAAAGCATTTTTCATCAATTTTAAATAGATGTAGAGAAAACTGATTGATAGATCACTCATCTGAAATACTTTAAATTAATTATTAAATAAATCATTACAATTTGGAATTATTGGAACTTATGTCAAACAAGTGGCGGGAAAGTTTAAGTTAATTTATCAATTTAAATTATTTCATGGAATTTTATGTGTTTTTGCAATCTTGGTTTCACTCAGAGCCAAAGCTCTGAGCTACTTATACTGTCCAACGCGAAACGTATTTGTTGAACGTTTCAGTCATGCTAAGAGCCGTCCAACAATAACATACGGTAAATCTACATTTTTATTCTTTAAGTTACGTCACGTTTTGAGATGTGAATGATAGTGTGATTAATTCCTAGAAATGTTAGTGTAACATGGAGACAGACAAACGCTCGGACAGATATAACATTTCGCAATATATATATATAAGACCTGTGTATGTCTCTTCTTTTTTTTAAGCACACACCTTTACATTCTCACTGCGGAAAGTAAATCTCTCTTTACAAACTTTTTTTGTTTCATCATCATGAAGATGTGTTTAATTTAAAGAGGATGTTTGTTTAATTTCTAGAATTTTCGAACAAAACCACACCAAAGGCATAGCCGCCCCTAATTTTGAAATGATAGATTAGAAGAAAGGTAGCTGATGAACAGCACTGGGCCTGGCATGGCCTGGTAATTACGGCGCTCGACTCGATTAGAAGAAAGGTAGCTGATGAACAGCACTGGGCCTGACATGGCCTGGTAATTACGGCGCTCGACTCGTAATCTGCGGGGTGGGTTGCGAATTCGAATCCCCCAAACATGCTCACCCCTTTTCAACCGAGGGGGTGTTTTTATAATTTGACGGTCATTTCCATTTTTCTTTGATAAAAAGTTGCCCAAGAGTTGGCGGTGGGTGGTGTTGACTAGCTAAATAAGGAACGTCTAGCGCAGATAGCCCTCGACCCACAACAAACAGACAGAAATCAACAGCTCCCTGAATACTGCCAACTCTTCGACTGCTCTTGTTTGACCCAATAGTCGCTCTTACAGCGCACCCACTCTCCCAGCGGATGTGACGCTATTGTCAACGTGTGGACATTTTATAACGAGTAACAACTTTATAATTTTACCATTAATACAAAAATGATAAAATAAACTTTATGTCATAATTTTGAGAGCCTTCATTTGGCTCAGCAGTAAGTTTAAGGGCTAATAACGCTAAAACTCTATACCCACTGATACAATGCAAATAGCCCATTGTTTTGTTTCACATTTAAAATCACAAAAACAACAACACAAATATAATTTCGGAAAATGAAGCGAATTAAACTTGATATCTGAAACTAGCAATCATCTGTTACGTCTCCGTTTGTTAATTAACTTTCCGTAACTTCGTTTCCGACGAAACTTTAGCGACACAAGTCCTTACTTAATAAAACTGGTTTATTCTTTCCGAATACAACTTTACGATACATTTAATTTCAATATTCGCGCTAAAACAAACACTATAACGAACGTACGTTAACTTCAACAATACACTGTGACTGCAGTTCAATTACTCACTATCTACACACACATTATTGTCCCGTCACGTTGTCACCCTCTTTTATATACCAAACTACCCTATATCTAGTAAATACTAGAGTATTCGCCAAGGTACAGGATAGTTCTAGAAAATAGGTGGCGCCACACCAGTCACGTGACCTCGATGACGCAACACATCTATAAATGACTAGCCGCCCTTACCCGGCGTTACCCGGAAATTACCTGAACAGAGGACCGATGTTTAGCTATTTTTTAAACAGAAAGGATCAAATTTTCGCTTTTCATGTAACAATACATATCATATGGTCATATGTTTCCAATTCAGACCCCGATTAGAATGATATCTTTCTCTATTTCCTCGCCGACGAAAGTCTCGTGTTCTTGATGTTTCTTGCGTGGTGGATGACATCACATGTGTTTTTCGTTGGCTATCAAGGCGTATTTCCCTTTCTTGTGGAGTATCACTCAGTCCCTTTTGTTGCATATGTTTTACTGCTTGTGACTGGCAATCAGAATTGTTTTTACTTCTTCTCGACATTTTACTCTGAGGTACATAATCAGCGTCAGAAATGTTTATCATACGTAACTCCACCTTACCTAATGAAGGGAATAAAAACAATTTATTTTTGCAGAATTTTTTGGGTTCAATTTGTCTATTCTGTAAAAATGTTAGTCTTGTTTGTCAGTAGACACGACATCGTTTTGATGGATTTTTATTCTGACACCACAACAGCAGCATACTTCTGTATGAAATAAATATACATTTTTCTGACGTCATTTCCACTTAAATTAGACGAAAAGTTGAGTGGGTCTTCTGTAGAAAAAAAAAAGATTGCAAAGTTTTCATTAACACTAGAAATGTGAAGTCACAGACATTGAACCTGAGTACCCTGATTCCATATCTTTATAGGCCTACTATTATAAGGGCTGAAAGGTGTGAACAGACAGACACAAACTTAGCTTTATATATTAGTTCTATAAAAATGATCGTAAGTAAAAAATAATTTCTTAATTTTGTTTATTTCTCTTTGGTAAGTTATTTTAATATAATTTTTATTTATGGTAAAGTTACTAAGGCTATTTGCTGCCATCCCTAATTTTATAATATGACCAGAGTGAAGGCAGCCAATCAGCATCACCCTACCACTCACCATATATGCTAAGGGATTGATTGTTACTCTTATAACACACCCTCAGCTTAAATTGAGGGGAATATTTTGTGGTATTGCACGGATTCGAAATCGACTTGCTACCTCTGAATTCCAGAGCTCTACCAGATGACCAACCTGCATACATTTAATATAATAAACTGGTCAAAAGTTTTGTCGTTCTATTTTACTTAAAGAACTTGATAATTAATCTAGGTAAAATAGATAGAGGGATCCCACTAGAATTAATGTGTTTAACTGCACTATTCCATTTTTTTTCTCTCTCTTGTGAATCATATGTTTTAGAGGTTCTGTTACTAATAAAGTCATGGACCCACAAGTAATTTAGTTCATAAAAATGTGTTTGAAAGCTACATGGTGTTCATATAGACACCAAAAATTATTCTACAGTCAAATATATTTCTAAGCGGTTCTCTCAATTAGAAGTTCAGAAAACCCCCATATCTACAGAAAATTTCAATGAGGTGCTAATATTTTCAAACCTGAAACGCATTTTCTTGCAATTCTCTGAGAAGTTAATAAAATTGACAACCAATCTAATTTTGGTAAACCTCCTCTCCCCTCTCTCGGTTGGTCAGCGGTAAATTTAGGGATTTAGAATGCAAAAATCCGGAGTTCGATTCCCATTTAGCCTCGCGCTATAAAAACAACAGCGACTATGAGAAAATGTTGTAAATAAGTGTCCAGTGACTGTTTGTTTCGTAATATGGCCCCTATAAAACACGTGAACTGGCTTTTGCCATTAACCTATGTGTTCGTGGATTCTAACCAGTTACAATATGACACAATAATTATCATGGCTGTGCTACGACGTACTGCAGGTTTTCCCAGTGTCATTAAGTACAAGGGATAGTCCCAGTCTTGGAAAATCCAAATCTACGATCTGATGGAATTTTTATGATCTGAATGTATGAATATTTTGATCCATAACCTTTTCAAAAGCAACCAGTTTTCGATGGCATCACACTGCCTACGAAACGTCTATGTCAAAATGTATTTCTGGCGCATCCGGTTACGCTCCGACTTTATATCGGTTGTGATTTTCACGTGACTTGCTGATTTTAAAATATATAACGAATATCCAATCCTGTACAGTCTTTTTTTATATGTTTCTTTTCTCTCTTTTTTGTTTTATTATTATTATTATTGTTTTCTGTATGTCAAGTTGCCAACTTGTTTATACAACATTCACTATCGGTGGGTTCCATAACATGGCATCATGATTTTACGTCTTTGCCTGTTACAACGTTCAGTGTAAAAAACGGACTAAAATATTGGGTGAAATCATTCATATTCTATCTAAAATTCAAGGAACTCTCGGCCCTTTTTATTTTTCCATTTGACAATACTATACACTATATAGTCAAATAATGTTTTCAAGTTTTAACTTTTCATTATCAAAATTCCATTAAAATTTTGTATTAAAATTAGCATTTATTTAAACGACTGGAAGTGATTAAGTTTGTATTTTATTTCCAATTTATAGTGATATTTCTTTTAATATTCCCTCTGAAATCTCTACCTGGTCACGTACACATCATTGGCGCTTGTATTCCCAGAAGACAAGCAGATTTGATCATCTGACTCGGGTTATCCTAGATACAGGATTTGATATTATTTAAAGTAAATACCTTGATAAATATTATATAAGTAAGTGCGACTTTATTAGTTCACATTAACAGAAATGTAATAAAGATGTGATTTTTTCGTGTTTTTCGCACAAAGCAGTTTTAGTAGGGTTGTTTAAAGTTTTTACGTTGCGTTAAGTATTACTTAATAAGAAAATGTGTTGAAAAATGAACTAATAAAGATACATTTGTATATTATTTGATTATCAGCATCATTTATCTTAGTATTTGAAACAGTAAATATATATACACACATATATATGTGTGTGTGTATTTATTGATAAGTTGCTTATGAATTTGGTTAAATTTTAGCGTTGTAAAATTGAATATCATTTCCATGAATTCGACATTAACTGCTAAGATACAGAGCACATAAGTTTAAAAATCGTTATAGGGTAATAAAAATGTTATTGCATGGTATTCAGAGTCTCTGGTAGATGGCAGCACCTAAGAAAGATGTTTCAATAGTATTGGTTCACGATGTATAGTTGGTAAGCATAACTTAAATTTCTCCACCATATTGTCAGTGGGGTAGCTGTTGAAGGGGGTCTTAGACCGTGCATTCCTTTGTTTTTATATTATATCCCAAATAATTATTTTGGAAGCAGAAAACTACTTTGGAAGAAAATTATCCGATACTGATAAATAGTTTTTATATAACATTCGCTAGCTTTGAAGATCATATTAAAAACAAAAAAAGAAAATCTGATCTACCCAACATTTTTGTTTTTAAATACGGTGTCTTTATTATTTTATAATAAGTAACATTAACAAAGAAGTTGACTAAATATTAGCACACAAAGTTTAATATTACTGATCAACGTCGTGAGGTTAAAAAATGTAATACTCTTAATCTATACCTATTGGATAAAAGAATTTTTCTTACCACATTCAGCGGATAAAAATACCACCAATCCACACCCTGTGTGTAAAATAAGAAGAAAAAAAATCTAAACTACATCTATCAGAGACGCCGCTACTTACTTTCAGTGCAAGAAAATAAATAATTATATTTGAAATATACAGTTAACATAAACAGCTCATAATCAAGAATTCTCAAGTGACCTTTAAATTCATTGTAGGGAAGAACATGAGGCTAATATCATACATAAAGTCTGAAAGATCACTGAATCTACATTTATTTTATAGAGTTTGTTTGTGTGAAGTTAAGCACAAAGCTACACAATGGGCTGGCTATCTGTGCTCTGCCCACCACGGGTATCGAAAACCGGTTTCTAGCGTTGTAAGTACGCAGACACTGGGGTGGGGGGGGGGGGTCTATTTTATAGAGATAGACATGGTAAAAAAATTATCTGGTTAACAGAAAATGTACAAAAAGAGCAAATTAATATTCAATCTGTAAGAAGGAAGAGCATTAATTCTAAAAACACAATTATCGTTAAGCAGCAAGAAGATAATGTACAGTCAGGGATGGCGAAAGTTGGGGAGCACTGGGAACAAGTGCCTCTTTTTAAAAAATAAAAACTATAACATTAAACATATAATAAAGTCGGTATAAAACGTATATTGTCATTCTACGTTATCCCTACATCATTATAAAACGTATAATGTCATTCTACGTTAT
>NW_013673756.1:24352-33058 GCF_000517525.1 Limulus polyphemus
TTGATAGATGATAAAAGATTTCTCCAAAAATGCAAAAGTACAAGAAAATTAAATGTAAGCATGCATTGCAGAATATTATGAGCACCACATTTTGTTTCAACCGTGTTGCTATTCTCACTTAATTGCTCTAACAGTCCTAGCAATTCATCCAGTTTTTCATGTACAACTTTTACTGCCTTTTCTCTTGCACTACACCGTGTTTTTGATTCACGCTTAACAGAGACCTTAAGCTCCTGCTGCAATTCGTCCCATCGAGTTGTTGGATGAGCAAAAAAATTATAAATGGCTTCAATTATACCAAAAAAGGTAATAACTGTTGTTTCCTGACTTGCAAAATGAAGACATGCTAAGTTCAAACTATAGTTGTCACAGTTTATAAACACTGCTTTTGGATTTTTGTTCAGAATTTTTTGTTGAACACCTGACAGATGACCTGACATGACAGCAGAATTATCATAACGTTGTGAACAACAATCGTCATTCTACGTTAACCCTATATCATCATAAAATGTATAATGTCATTCTACGTTAGCCCTATATCTTTATAAAATGTATAATGTCATTCGACGTTAGACCTATATCTTTATAAAATGTATAATGTCATTCTACGTTAGCCCTATATCTTTATAAAATGTATAATGTCATTCTACGTTAGTCCTATATCTTTATAAAATGTATAATGTCATTCGACGTTAGACCTATATCATCATAAAATGTATAATGTCATTCTACGTTAGACCTATATCTTTATAAAATGTATAATGTCATTCTACGTTAGCCCTATATCTTTATAAAATGTATAATGTCATTCTACGTTAGGCCTATATCTTTATAAAATGTAGAATGTAAAAATGTAGTTGTCGGCACTCTTCGTGGCTCGATTTAACTTGGCACTTTTTTCTTACAAACCAGTAAAAATGCCTCCTCTCCTAAATTCAAAGTGCTTCCGCCCGCCGACTATGTTTATTATGACGAAAACAATATATATATATATGTATTATACAGTCAGGAAATTAACCGACTTTGCTGGAGGAAAACAGTTAAATTGACAGATAATTTTTACTCATCAAAGCTATGTATTCGGTGAAGTTAAGCAGAGGGATCATCTCAATATTCCAATATATCGTCACGGGTTATTTTCAGGACTTGTTGTAAATCAGGAATGACTTTCTCGTTTTTTGTTTCTTTTAAAAGAAATAGTGAAAAAAAAAAAAAAGTGACGTCCCGTGCTCTAACATAGTTTCATTCTGCCAACGGGCGTTCGTCCCTTGGTGCGATGTTTACGTTAGGAGTTTGAACTAATACCATGCTGTTTTTGGAAAGTGTGAAAAGGCACGCAGATCCAGGAAAGCGGGGATGCTATAAATGGGTACAAGTAACGACGCCAGCAATATAACGGTAACGTTACTCTCTGGGAAGGTTGTCAATCTTAACAAACACTCTTCTCACTTCTGAAAGATAAATTCTCTTGTATGCAGGTAGGATAAGCATGACACTGTTAGAAAGTATTTTAATTAGTAGGATATGCTTAAAATAACAATAATAATATGTAATTTAGTTGACTCGTGACTAACATAGGTTTTGTGAGAACTGGAAACAAGAAATTAGACTGTTAATGACACACATTTATATCATTGATAACTATTATGAGGCTCAGCTAAAAATACATCAGTAATTATATTTAAAAAAAAAACCACCAGTGGCTCCACGGCAAGTCTGAAGGCTTATGACGTTAAAAATCGAGATTCGATACCCGTGGTGGGCACAGCACGGATAGCACATTGCATTGTGATTAACAAGAAAAGAGAAATTACTCGTGTTAGTGATAAACATCACGAATATGTATTTCCACTCGAACAAGTTTTGCTTACGTATTAGCGATGTAATAATAATACTAAATTTATGAAATGGATTGTTTGTAATTAACACAAAGCTACACAATGAGCTATCTATGCTCTGCCCACCACAAGTATCGAAACCCGATTTCTGCCGTTGTAAGTTCACAGACGTACCGCTGTGCCACTGGGGGGCTATGAAATGGATCTCACACATGTTATCCTAAAACAACAACAACAAATAAAGATCGTAAATGTACACCAGGAAATTGGAGTAACAATATTTACATAAATTACTATATTTAGAAATTGAAAATTATAATGCACTTACAAAATTTATATTTTACTTTTCTGAAGAAATATTCTGAGCCACGTATGATTTTATAATTTTCTCAATAATAATCCCGAATGTAGAAATCACCTCTTCGAGATGTTTTCGTTATAAGTATACTTTGGTCGGATGTATCGCACATATTTAGTTGTTCGTTTCCTATAATACAAAACGACGAATGTACCACAGTTGTTAGTTTTAAAAATGTTCGTCAGAACATTTCATCGTAATTCGTAACTTCCTCAGCAGGCGTTACACATCGGTGGTCCAGTTATAAAAGCCCCCACAAAGTGACAAATCTGAAGGTTTATAACGCTCAAAATCAGATGGTTTCGATACTCATGGTGGGTAAAGCACAGATAGACCATTGCGTTGCTTTGTGCTTAACAACCCCACCAATTACAGAAGGTCAAATAAACACTGATTTTGTTCTACTGAAAATAATTGTTTGTTTTTTTTGTTAGTGCAAAGCTACACAACGTGCTATCTGCACTGTGTTTACCACAAGGAATCGAACCCCGGATTTGAGCTTTGCAACTTTCGTAAGTATTGAAAGTAAGCATATCTCAGGCAATTAATAATTTGTGTATATATTGGATGTTAATCTAACTGTATGAAACAAAGGCTCGTACCTGCTAAAAAACAAACTACTAGACCAAAACAAGGACACTTGTTATCTGTGTAATTTCATACGTAGACCAAACCAGTTGTTGTCTGACAACAGTCCCATTAGTGAGAATAAATTATTGATAAACATGTTTGACTGTTGCAATAGGAGTCTGAGTAGATGAAAAAAAAGAAAAACAGCAAGAAACTATGTAGTGAAACAGCATATTAAGACAAATTACTTTAATTTGAAACGTTGTTTTATTAAACAAGAAAACAGCAGTTCTAAGTATAGATACTAAAACAATTTTATTTTCAAGTTTTGGAAGATACCACAAGTCTTACATTTTATTTATCAATTTTTCTTCAATATAATCTTATGGATCAAGTTGATACAAATCAGGCACGTTCACTGTGAAACAAAAGTGAGATCTGTATTATTTAACGTCAATGGAAAAAAACAATATTACATCAATTTTCGATATAAGTACTTAAAGGTTTTTCCCATTTAATCAGCAACAACTGGCTCTTGGTGATTAGTTTTTAATAACATAATATAAATGATAAAAACTTAAACCATCTTACCAAAAGTATAAAGGCAGCACATCCCCCATTTGTTAAAGGGTTGTTTTCATTGAATAAAAACAAAACCATTGTTGACCTGCTGCATGAAATTTTAAATGTAACAGTTACTACAGACGGCCAGATTAAGTCAAGATTCTCAAGGGAAGGTGCTCATGGATATTCAAAGAGGAATTATGAATGGCTGTAGCATAGAAGCAGATATTTCTGCCATCCTACCCACTCCCCAAATCTTCTGTAGATGATTTGGTGAAAAAAGTGAGACCATAATGGTAAGTGTTGAGACATTTCTCCAACCTACTCACACTCATATCCTCTGTAAATAATGTGACCAGTGGCGTAGCAAGTCCAGGTCCAGATGTGCCTAACTAGTTCTGAGTTGCAACTATAAGTGTATAATTTAAATATAATTTGTGGTTAGGAACTTAGGAAAGTAGAATGCTTCCTTTCATCTGACAATTTGTGGTTAGGAACTTAGGAAAGTAGAATGCTTCCTTTCATCTGACAATTTGTATGTTGCAACTAAATAGTTTAGTCAGTATTTATTAATTTATTCTTTTAGCCCATTATGTCGAAAAAAAGAAAGTGGGGCACAGGGACGGAAAAGACGTGCACAATTTGCAGCTTCGATGGTGGAGTCAAGCAAATTGATGAGAGCTTTCCTTGCTGGAAGTGATGACACCAGTAAGCCAGCATTTGTTCCTTTCTATGGCAGCAAAGAGGCCAAAGTGCAAGATTGTGAACATGCTATTTCATTTGAAAAAGAAAACAATGAAAAAATTGTTCTCTGTCCTGTTGAAAGCTACAATAATAATAAACAAGAGGATTCCACTTTGTCAGAAACAAATCCATAGAATAGTGTTGCTAAGCTAAAAGAGGATGACCTAATAAATATTTTAACACACAGGGATATTGGATTTATGAAGTTTGATACAACAGGCCCAGCAGTTGTAACACATGCACATCGTACAGAGATTGTTAAAGTTGGAGCACATGGATTTCAACATAAAGAAGGTCCATTTGCTGTCAAAGATGGGCATTCTATGACTGCATTTTGGTTCAAACGACACCTTCTGAATGGACAAGAGGTCAATCGTTCCAGGTTGGTGTATTCACCTCTACATAAAGCAGCATACTGCTTTTGTTGTCTTCTTTTTTCATCTACATGTATGACACCGATAGTCGGTCTGCTTTCAAAACACAGGGTGGATTCTCTAAATGGAAAAAAAAATTGAAAAGTTAAATGCTCATGAAAATAGTGACAGTCATCGTGAGTCATTTGCTGCTTAGAAAGAAACTGAGTGCCAAATTCGTCTTCAAAGTGGCATTGACGAAGAGCTGCAAAGGCAAATTCAGCAAGAAAAAATAAATGGAGCGATGTACTGCGATGATTGCTGGATTGTACACAATATTTAGCTTCTCAGAATCTTGCATTTTGTAGTCATACTGAGGACATAACCTCAAACGAAAACCCTGGAAATTTCCTGTCACTTTTGCAGTTATTAGCAAAGTATGATCCAGTAATGAGAGAGCATGTAGAGCGTGTTAAAAACAAGCAAACATCAACATCTTATCCTTATCCTGAAATCCAATATGAGTTTATAAATCTCATGGCTTCACATGTGCGAAATTAGTGTTTGTCAGCAGTTCATAGAAACAAATACTATGGTATTCTGTTTGATTCCACGCCTGATTTAGCCCATCGTGAGCAATTGGCCCAAGTGATTCGGTTTGTTGACATTGACTTTAAGACAAGAAAAGTAGAAGTCAAAGAGTCATTTATTGAGTTTATACAGATAAAGGAAAAAGACGCTGCCAATATTGAGAAAACAGTAAGCACAAAATTAGAAGCGGATGTAATTTTATTGAGTTTATAAAACGTATAATGTCATTCTACGTTAGCCCTATATCTTATAAAATGTATAATCATTCTAACGTCATACTTTCCAGTTCAAAACCTGACATTCTAACGTCATACTTTCCAGTTCACAGCCTGACCTGTAACGTCATACTTTTCAGTTCACAGCCTGATCTATAACGTCATACTTTCCAGTTCATAGCCTGACCTGTAACGTCATACTTTCCAGTTCACAGCCTGACACTCTAGCCACTTAACCATTTTAGAACAGTTGTCGGACAGGTCTGTTAAAAATGAAGATGGAGAGCGTGCTATTAAACATACCTCGCCATGTTGTTTATAGCTGTTGATGCCATATAATTAGCCAGACTGTATTTTGTTCAACTTTGCTAACTTAAACTACAACACTTTTGCTCTTGCTTTAAGTTTAGTTGACCAAAGACAACACGATTGACGAAGTGATATTCTCATTAACTCTATTATGGTTCAGTTATTTCTTATACGTGCTGTTACTACCGTTTAAAACAGAGTTACAGCGTACTGATTCACCTGTTCCTGAAGAACAACTTCAACTTTTGACATCTTGTTTGGAGTATAGTTACAAAGTTAAAGTTAGATCTTGGTGTAACAAAGTTAAAGTCAGAGCGTAGTGTCACAAAGTTAAAGTTAGATCTTGGTGTTACAAAGTTAGAATTAGATGCTGGTGTTACAAAGTTAGAATTAGAGCGTAGTGTTACAAAGTTAAAGTTAGATCTTGGTGTCACAAAGTTAAAGTTAGATCTTGGTGTAACAAAGTTAGAATTAGAGCGTAGTGTTACAAAGTTAAAGTTAGATCTTGGTGTTACAAAGTTAGAATTAGAGTGTAGTGTCACAAAGTTAAAGTTAGATCTTGGTGTTACAAAGTTAAAGTTAGATCTTGGTGTCACAAAATTAAAGTTAGATCTTGGTGTTACAAAGTTAGAATTAGAGCGTAGTGTTACAAAGTTAAAGTTAGATGCTGGTGTTACAAAGTTAAAGTTAGATCTTGGTGTCACAAAGTTAAAGTTAGATCTTGGTGTAACAAAGTTAGAATTAGAGCGTAGTGTTACAAAGTTAAAGTTAGATCTTGGTATTACAAAGTTAGAATTAGAGCGTAGTGTCACAAAGTTAAAGTTAGATCTTGGTGTTACAAAGTTAAAGTTAGATCTTGGTGTCACAAAGTTAAAGTTAGATCTTGGTGTTACAAAGTTAGATCTTGGTGTTACAAAGTTAAAGTTAGATCTTAGTGTTACAAAGTTAAAGTTAGATCTTAGTGTTACAATATTAAAGTCAGAGCGTAGTGTCACAAAGTTAAAGTTAGATGCTGGTGTTACAAAGTTAGAATTAGATCTTGGTGTTACAAAGTTAGAATTAGATCTTGGTGTCACAAAGTTAGAATTAGATCTAGGTGTTACAAAGTTAAAGTCAGAGCGTAGTGTCACAAAGTTAAAGTTAGATCTTCGTGTTACAAAGTTAGAATCAGAGCATGGTGTTATATGACAGTTACTGGACAAATTCGGAGTTAAAAAAGAGGAACAGTTACAATGTGTTAGAGGTATTTCTTAACGCTCTGATGAAATAACTTAGTAACGTCACACTCTCTTAGGGATATGTTTGTAAATAAAATGAACGTTTAACGTAGTAATGTGGACCTTTTAAAATCCTTATATGACTGATTATAGATTAATCTGTGGCAAGTATCACCTGTCGTGATTGTGTAAAGAAACCTAAACATACAAGACAGTAACACGTCCTTTATATATATCTCTGTATGAGCATCTAGAAATTATCCTGACAACTTTAAAAAGTTAAATGTTTCGCCAAAGGTGTAGTTCGTCTTGAGTTGCAGTGTTTTTCAATAAGAAGCCGAAGTGATGAAGAACTGTACAAACACATGGAAACACGGGTCCGAAAGACGAGAACGTCCGGTTACAACTACCAGAATGTTCGAACCAGGCGTGGGAAGAATTTCTTGTTGAAAACATCCCACATCTTTCGTCTTGCAGCGTTTGTTGTCCTTACCATTGTTTACCAGAACTTCTAGTGGTTTGTACGAACCTTCGTATCTTCTCGTTTATAGTCTCGTGCTGCTAAAGTGACACCGTAGTTTTGTGTTTATTTGTTGTTGTGAAGGCGTATATATATATATATATAGGTATAGATGGAAACTGAGCTGTATAGTAGTAACAAAAGTGGGTATATATAAAAAAAACATCAGTAGCTAGTAATATTGTAGCTTTGATTAAGTATTTTAATTTGAGGTTTGGAAGGATTTAGGGTTAACTATTAATATTCCATTACAAACATTTCGGGTTTGTAAACTGTGCTTGTGGATGACGTCACTCGCTATGAAGTGGTCTAACCAGCTAAGCATGTCAATAGTACGTTTCTAACCGGAGGGGAAAAGTAAAAAAAATAAATCTATATCATTAAGAGTAACTTCCTTGTTAGTGAGAAAACCAATTTATTACAGTTTGTTAAGTTCCTTGTTTGCAATGTGACGTTAAAGTATCATTTCCAGCCTTTCAATTTATATCCGTTAATACTGTACACTGGGCTAACAGGATTGTCACATGTTTTATTTTCTTTTTTTAATCCTATGCTGAAAATTTTAATACATTTCTTCTTGTTAGATATCTAGAGAAATTTACTGATCCAGAGTTTTGTTTATACGGAAACCTCTTTCTGACCAAACTTAGCCCTATATCATTATAAAATGTATAATGTCATTCTACGTTAGCCCTATATCATTATAAAATGTATAATGTCATTCTACGTTAGCCCTATATCATTATAAAATGTATAATGTCATTCTACGTTAGCCCTATATCATTATAAAATGTATAATGTCATTCTACGTTAGCCCTATATCATCATAAAACGTATAATATCATTCTACGTTAGCCCTATATCATCATAAAACGTATAATATCATTCTACGTTAGCCCTATATCTTTATAAAATGTATATATAATGTCATTCTACGTTAGCCCTATATCATCATAAAATGTATAATGTCATTCTACGTTAGCCCTATATCATCTTCAGGCTGTGAACTGGAAAGTCCTAAGTTTGAACCGTGAAACTCCACTGAATACGTTCCACAACTTCATCTGTGATATTATAACAGTGGTAATCAAATCAAACTGTAACAATAGCCTCGTAGATAGAGTGTGCTACTGACTGGTTGCCTTCAGTGTGGTGGTTAGTTCTACATTAGGAATTGCCTTGCCTGAACATTAGGGATCTCTGACAGTGGTAGGGAATACTTTGAAGTGTAGGTGTGAAGAGAGACAACAACTCTGCGACAGTGGTGGGGAACAGTTTGAAGTGTAGGTGTGAAGAGAGACAACAACTCTGCGACAGTGGTAGGGAATACTTTGAAGTGTAGGTGTGAAGAGAGACAACAACTCTGCGACAGTGGTGGGGAACGATTTGAAGCGTAGGTGTGAGAGAGACAACAACTCTGCGACAGT
>NW_013673757.1:0-1673 GCF_000517525.1 Limulus polyphemus
CTGCAGATGGTGTGAAACTAGACCCTAAAAAGTTAGTAGTTTGTAGAAATTACCCAGTGCCTAAGTCAGTAAAAGATATTCGCGCATTTCTAGGATTTGTAGGATTCTATAGAAGATTTATACCACATTTTGCTTTATTAGCAAAACCTCTAACTGAGTTAACTAAGAAAGAAACAAAATATCAGTGGACAGATAAAAGACAGGAAGCATTCGACAAACTGAGAGAAGCTTTATTAAAAGCACCAATCCTAAGCTACCCAGATTTTAGTAAAGAATTCATTTTAAGCACAGATGCTTCAGGTTTCGCTATAGGTGCAGTATTATCACAGTTAGATGAAAACAGTAAAGAACACCCAATAGCTTATCAAAGTAGACAGTTAGGAAAAGCTGAAATAAATTACTCAGTTACAGAACAAGAGTGCTTGGCTGTAGTACATGGAATTAAAACCTTTCGTTGTTATCTATACAGCAGAAAGTTTACCATTATTACAGATCATGCACCTTTAAAATGGTTAATGACGTTAAAAGACCCTTCCTCTAGATTAGCTAGATGGTCTTTGCTATTACAGGATTATGACTTTGAAATAATACATAGACCAGGTAAAAAACATTCTAATGTAGATGCTTTAAGTAGAATCAGAGTATAAAATAACGGAACTGTCGAAAAACAAACAATAAGATAAAAGAAGTACAATACAAGCATGAAAATGAATTAGAAGTAATTTGGGACTTAGACCATATAATTAGTGAACAAAAGAAAGATCCAGAAATAAATGACTTACGCACTAAAGTAATACAAGGAGATGAAACAGAATACATGTTAGATTCTGATGTTTTATGTAGAAAAGTTAAGGACAGTAGGACTTTACAAATAGTCCTACCGGTTAAACTAAGAACAAATGTCATGAAAACTTATCATGACACACCTTTTGCAGCACACTTAGCTTTTGCTAAAACGTATAATAGAATAACCAGGAGATTATTTTGGTTAAATATGCGGAAAGACATTAAAGAGTATTGGCAGTCCTGTCTAGAATGCCAGAGACGAAAAACTAGCCCCTATTCAAGAAACGCTCCCTTGCAAAGAATGCCGAGTTTAACTACACAGTTTCAGCTAGTTGCCATGGATATATTAGGCCTCTTGCCTACATCCTATGCAGGAAACAAATACGTGTTAGTAGTCGCAGACTACTTAACTAGGTTTCCGGAGGCTGTATGCTTGCCTGATCAGAAAGCAGAAACGATAGCTAAAGCTTTTGTAAATCACATAGTAGCTAGACATGGTATACCCCAATATCTATTAACAGATAGAGGTAGTAACTTCATTTCTAAGTTAATGAAGGAAGTATGTGAATTATTAGGTGTAAATAAAATCGAAACCATAGCTTATCATCCAGCTGCTAATGGTTTAGTAGAAAGATTTAATAGAACTTTGTTAGATATGATCTCTCAATATTTTGAGAAGGATCAAAAGACTTGGGACGAGCAGATCCCTTTGTTATTGTTAGTATATATAAGTGCTGAGAACGAGTCAACTCAGGAAAGTCCATTCTTTCTATTGCATGGTAGAGATGTTATCTTACCTATGCAGGAGATATTGGCTTCTAAGAAAAATAGTCATGCAATAGCTTACGACTATAAGGCAGAGTTACTACAGAGGATGCAAATAGCAT
>NW_013673757.1:2673-6282 GCF_000517525.1 Limulus polyphemus
GAAGCTGATAACTTGAATGAGTTTGATTCTTCTTTTTATGATGAAGAAGAAATAATAGACCCAGAACCAGAAATACTAAGGGTAGAAAGAGAAGATAACGTAATACTAGGTGATAAGTTAATAACAACAGAAGATACACCAGTTATTACCCCTAACAATGAGGATAGTAACTGAGGATAATATCCCTAGTACCTCATCAACGACACAAGCTGATGTAGTGACCCATGATTATAATCTTAGATCACGAGTACGATTCTATCCGAAAATGGTCGTACACAAGCCTAAAAATAACGTAAATACAGTTAACACTGTATCTTACGAAGCCAGTGTTATTAATGCTTTTAATAACATGATAGATTACTTGCGAAGTTGTAAATAAGATATATATACTTTTGGTTATTATATTTGTTATATGTTTAAATGTTAGATATTTTATAGGTAACTAATAGTATTATTTGGTGGATATATCTTTAGGATTCTTATACTGTTGCTGACGAAAACTGAAACCGGACAGAATGTGAGTATTGTGGCAGTAGAAAACAAGGTAGGTGTAATCTTTGTTGAAGAAGGAAATTTCATATTATCTGGTGATAAATAGATAATCGCGGAAGATATACCATTTCCACAGTATGTTAGATTACTGATAAGATTACAGGAAGAATTGGTGTTGTTTGAAAGGTCGTTGAATGTGAAAACTCGTGTTAGTTTTAGTGAAGAAGGTTCAGCGAATGTGACATTATATCACATGAGAAATCAAGGGACAGCTATCTTGCAGTTAGCTAGGATATTACAGGAAGGACTAATTGAAAATTACAAGACCTTAATTAGACAATATTACGACGAGATAGGTGAACTATTACTGGAATTAAAAGACATTAAGGATAGCGTGTGTATATCTGACAGAACTAGACAAAGACGAGGGTTAATAAATGCAGGTGGAAGTATTCTAACATTTCTATTTGGAACAGCAACCACTGACGATTTGCAAGACTTAAATGAAAAGGTAGAACAACAGTGACAGGTTTCTAAAGAAATGATTCACTTAATAGGAGAACAAGCAACTATAATGAATTCGTTAAATCAAACACTTGAATTACATGACCAGGAAATCAGAAAATTATCTAAAGCTTTAGTAAATATTACTAATGCATTAATACACACGAAAATAAGACAAACTGAGTTACATAAAGCAGGAATAGAAATGTTGGTTTTTAACACCAGAATTCAGAATAACCTACAACAGTTATCTTTTACTGTAGGAAGTAGCAGGACAGAGTTAGCTAAGTTAATACAAGCATTGTATGTAGCTGCAGATAAAAAGCTAAGTTCTTACTTTTTACCACCGAGTAAATTAGAAAGAGTATTAGACGAAATTGAAAGGAGATTATCTCCTCACTTACAGTTTGTAATACCTACTGATACTGACCAAATTTATATGTATTATACATGGGCTGACGTAAAAATAATTACAAGTTACAATAGGTACTGAATACATACCTGAGTTAGGATACAAACTCTGATAGGTCTGTCTGTCTATGCAATTTAACATATCTTCTTCTGTCATTTCAACATATGTATGTTGATCACTCGAGACAGCAATGTATGGTTTATCGTTCTCTATAGTTAAAGCTAGTGAATGATTTATTGCTATCGGTAAGGATATAATCTTATACAGTTTAAACATTCTGTCAGTTGCTTTCAATGGTATTTCTATAAACATTCTTAGAGTATCCTTAACAGCGGCTGTCTGATATTCACAGGAATTAAGAATAGAATGTCTGAACTATGTGAAAAGAGAATGATCATTCCTAAACCATTCTATTTTTATAAAACTAGAACCCCAGGAATTTGGTTATTTAACGTTAAAGATGAACTTTCTCAGTTGTATGTCCAAAGTCAAACGTACATCAGTTTGATTACTATACTAGAGTAATTAAGTTAAACAATAGTGGTTAGCCAAAATTAGCTAGAAACTGTTCAGCTCATGGTCAAGGTATAACCTTGCCTTCTAACATTAGAAGTGAAACTAAGTATATAGGGACTAGACTAAATATAAGGATTCCAGAATTACAAACAAAAAAGGAATTACAGTTAATTCAGAGTATAGATACAGATATTAAAGGATTAAAATATTTACTAGAGGACACTAAACATTTACCTCTTAGAAAGTCAGGGTTAAGTCTTAAGGATTTCCAGCAGCATGTAGACCGATTACGAGCTACAGCTGGAAAACAGAAGTTAGATAACTGGAGATTATCTAACTCGATGATGATAACCTTATGCTTGGTAGTAATACTAGTAAGCATAATATTGTATACCAAAAGAGATAAATTGGCTTTAGTAAAGTTAATGGCATTAGATGGGCTATGTAAAGCTAGAAAGAAGAAAAGAACAAGAACAGAAGCTACTGAAATAGTAGAACTGAATGAGTAGGCCCCATCTAATCAGGATATAGCTTGATTATTTAGTTGATTACAAAATTATCTAGATATAACCAATTGGCGAGGTTAGTTTGATTCTAAAAGATGATAATAGTCAAATTATAGTCAAAATTATTAGGCATAGAAAGTGCGAGAAAGACAAAAATAGACAATAACTGGAAATAAGAAGAATTTGAGAAAGGACAGAAATAACAGACAGTGACCAGAAGTAAGAGACAAACGAAACTTATGACCAGTAGACGAAAATAGACAGTACAACGAATCCAGAAATTAACTGAACGCAAGGACAGGAACTTCTATCAACAGATGTCAAGTATTAAGAGTGTGTTAGTGAATTGAAGTGTTGTGAATAGAGTGATTGAAGTGATTTGAATAACAAGTGCGAACAGAAAGCCAGATGTATTAGAAGGGCGGGTGTGTGACTATGATGAACAAAAGAGCGAGTGAAGTGACTGTATAAGCCTTCACTGGGACAAACAATAATACCGTTCTTATAATAATCATAGGAAACAAAGACAAAGAGCTGCCATCGTAGAAATGGAAGGTTTTCGGATCAACGGGCTGTACCTGATCAAAGAATTAGCTGTAAGAGACTGCCGATCAGGTTGGACTGACGTTTAATGCTTCAGGCCCCCATACCCGGAAGATCGTCCGAGCGACGCAGACAAGAGGCACGTCCTATGGTGTACTGTATATCTCCATGGTCTCCGTTGGAATGATGGCGATCACACTATGCTGGACTTCCTACGGATTCGCCAGGGGATAAGACAGGACTATGTTAAGATCTACACCAAAGGTAGGGAGAAGGCACAGTTGTTGCAATGACACCTAGGCCTACCATGCCAGGACATGGAAGAATACGGGTGCCCCCCTTACCGACGTCTGGATTGCAGCGAGCAAATTACTTGCAACTACCATCGTTACCCGCACGAACATTGTTCGTATTGGAAAGTGTGCGCGTTGTACAATTGGGTAGTTACAAGCAATCAGGATGTGTTCCAGAACTTTCGGAACGATTTCTGAAATAAATTTAAAATATTGTATACCTTTTTATATGTAGTGTTTTTGTTTTAAATTGATAGTTATGCTTAAAGTTTTATATGTTTTACCTATATAATCTCTTATGTATAATCATTTATATATATATATATATATATATACGTGAATA
>NW_013673757.1:7282-22851 GCF_000517525.1 Limulus polyphemus
GGTTTATTATATGTAGTTATTGTTTGGGACGAACAATATTAAGGAGGGGGCAGTGTTGTGTCAGAGAGTCACATGACTACTGTGACGCCACGTTTCTAGAACTATCCTGTACTTTGGCGAATGCTCTAGTATTTACTAGATATAGGGTAGTCTGGTATATGAAAGAGGGTGACAGAATAATATGTGTGTGTAGATAGTGAGTAATTGAACTGCAGTCAGAAGTATTGTTGACGTTCGTTGATATAGCATTTGTTTTAGCGTGATTGTTGAAAATAAGTGTATCGTAAAGTTGTATTCGGAAAGAATAAACCAGTTTTATTAAGTAAGGATTTGTGTTGCTAAAGTTTCGTCGGAACGAAGTTACGGAAAGTTAATTAAGGAACGGAGACGTAACACAGTGTTTTAGTTAAAACCTTAGGTCGTTCCTAATTCCTGATTTTTACTGCTGTTTATTCTCTGTCATATAAGTGCTTTACAACATTTCTATCTGATATTTTATCATTGCCACTATTTTGTATTATTTGTAAGTGTTTTTCTTGTGTTATCTATGGCAGAACCTATTCAAAATTAAGAGGTATATATATAAAAGATTCATCCCTTCTAACATTTCTCTAGCCCCCTACATTCCATATTGTATGGAGATTATAACACAGAACACATTTTGTAATCTTTATAATCATAAATATATTTCATACAGTGACCAAAGTAGTTAAATAATATTCTTGCTTGTGTCTATATTATACAATTCTAAGTAGAAAAGGAATCATGTCATTAGTTTGAGTCAAGTAATTCAATCAACACACCATAGTCAGATGAAATTAAATAGAACAATGTTGTATTTAATGGTTATAATGCTTAATAATTTTTTTCCATCTTAATTATATAAACTAAACTATGTCGGTGCATCTTTCTTTGATAAACTTCAAGAACCGTCTTATCTGTTTACAAGTTTGTTTGTAATTTGTATAAGGTTGATTGAACCAGTCATTTCTTTATGTGGGATCATGCAAGTGGCCCAGTAAGTTTTTATTCTGCACAAACCTCATGATGACTACTCGTAAACAGCATTTGTAATGTCGGCAATTTCAGAATTTTAACCACTTCTAACACATTGTGTGTATTGGCACAGATAGCCCTAGTGCTTTGCTCCATAAAAGTCCCAACAACATCTAACACATTGTGTGTATTGGCACAGATAGCCCTAGTGCTTTGCTTCATAAAAACCCCAACAACAATAATAATAACAACAACAACATCTAACACATTGTGTGTATTGGCACAGATAGCTCTAGTGCTTTGCTCCATAAAAGTCCCAACAACAATAATAATAACAAAAATATCTAACACATTGTGTGTATTGGCACAGATAGCCCTAGTGTTTTGCTCCATAAAAACCCCAACAACAATAATAATAACAACAACATCTAACACATTATGTGTATTGGCACAGATAGCCCTAGTGCTTTGCTTCATAAAAACCCCAACAATAATAACAACAACATCTAACACATTGTGTGTATTGGCACAGATAGCCCTAGTGCTTTGCTCCATAAAAACCCCAACAATAATAACAACAACATCTAACACATTTTTTGCTAGACAGTGATCATTTTTTGGGCTTAACTGCAAAATATCTTTTTAAGAAAACCATTCATCCTCTGTTATGATATGTCTTAAACAGATGGTTCTGGATCAAAGTCACCATCATGTAATTTCTCCATTGCAACCAATTCTGTTAACATGTGTTTTAATTAAGTGCAAAAATCAGTCATAATTCTGTTTTTAAACTGTATTATGGCTGATCAAAACAGTCTTTTATTTCATTTTATGCCAAGACAAGTGCATGATTTCAACTTCTGCATAATGGCCTTTGGTATCTCAGGGTATCCTGGAGTTTCAGTGTCAGTTTTGTATCTATGTGGTGGTGTTCTTTGTTGTGATAATGTCAGGCCAAGAAGTTCTACTTAATAACCTCCTGTCACAAAGTCGAAAATATCAGTTTTTTTAAAGGATTTTTAAACTTTTTAAAGTGGCCTTCAGATGCAGGCCTAAAACTGGGCTACAAAATCAGGGAAAAATTATCATTTATTGTTAGAATATGTCCAGAATTTCTCAAATGAAAATGAAAGTTTTCACCAGTTTATTAGAATTTTGATTCCTACTTAAATTACACTTGTAACAGCTTTCATTCTAAACATTTATGGGAAGTATAGAGACAAAAATTGTATTTCTTATCCACAAGCTTCAATTATTTCTCTGTCTCTGTTTAGAACACAAAATCTGAGGTTTCTGAAGCTGCTTTAGTTTATTGAAAATTTTGTTCTGCTTGGGGGGAAATTATATAAATTAAGTATTCTTTCAAAAACCATAAATCTACTTAGTCTCAGTAACAGAGCTTGGTGGTTGGTCAGTATAATCAATTATTTGTGAGCAGCAGTTACATCAATCAACTTAAATTACAATTAAATTGATTATTCAAAATTAGAGTTTTCAGTTATTAATGTTTTGATTATTTCAACAATCGATCAACCAAAATTATGGTTAGATCAGTAGTCATAAAAATAATCAACTAGTCGAATCTAGGGTTTTCTATTATTGAAGTAATCAAAATGCTGCTGTTATGTTTGTGTGTTGTTAAGTACAGATCTACGTAATGAGCTGTATGGTTCGTTCAAGGATGTTTAGTTTGAATCCCATTTCCACCAAACATGCTCACCTTTTGTTACGTCAAAGCTACTAAGGCTATCTGCTTCTGTCACCAAACTTGCTCACTTTTGTTAGGTCAAAGCTACTAAGGCTATCTGCTTCTGTCACCAAACTTGCTCACATTTTGTTAGGTCAAAGCTACTAAGGCTATCTGCTTCTGTCACCAAACTTGCTCAACTTTTGTTAGGTCAAAGCTACTAAGGCTATCTGCTTCTGTCACCAAACTTGCTCACCTTTTGTTATGTCAAAGCTATTAAGGCTATCTGATCTGTTACCAAACTTGCTCGCCTTTTGTTAGGTCAAAGCTACTAAGGCTATCTGCTTCTGTCACCAAACTTGCTCACCTTTTGTTATGTCAAAGCTACTAAGGCTATCTGCTTCTGTCACCAAACTTGCTCACCTTTTGTTATGTTAAAGCTATTAAGACTATCTGCTTCTGTCACCAAACTTGCTCACCTTTTGTTATGTCAAAGCTACTAAGGCTATCTGCTGGTGTCACTAATTTTGAACTGCTGATTAGAGGGAAGGCAACTAGCTGGCAGTTCCTGTTGACTAATTTTTTTTTAATTGCTGACTAGAGGAAAGGTAACTGATTGGTCTTTTTTTGTATCTACAATATCTTGAGGAACATTGTATTAATCATCTAATAGGCCCATTGATTAATCAATTAGTAAATACCACAAAATGTCCAACTCTGATCAATAATAATAATATGATATTATGAGTGGTTGAGGTTGGAAAAATTGGTTGTTTGTAAGTAAATTAAGAAGAAAACCTATAAAACCTAAATTTTCTAGCCAGTGAGGGATTTGAAGCACACCCCCACCCTTCTGAAAGAAGGTTGTTTTGTGCATTCTGAGAAGCAAAATAATTATGTTTAAATGACTGGTGATGTCAAAATGTTTGTATGGTTTGTTTAAAGCTACACCAGCAGTTGAGTTATGGCCAATAAAACAGAGTTGTAATATATATATATATACATAAACAAACATGCACACAAACAAATTATTTTAGTATGTCTGTAAAAGTAGTCAGGTTGTATTTCCCAAGTATGTCTAAAATGATAGAATTTTAAAGTTACTTAGAGTTTTGACACCAAACGTTATCACCTAGAAATAAAACCCTCAAACCTGCAAAAAAACCTTAGGGGGAAGATGCTTGCCTTTTTTTCTGTTGGAAAGAAGACATCTGTAGACAGACGTAAATTTGGACAAGGTGGTTTCAAGTGATAAAAAGACTAATCTTATTACAACACCATAAATAAAGCAGATGTCGTTGAAACTTAAGATTTTAGTATTAACCTAGATAAAAACACACATTGTAAGATATACACGTATGGTGGTTGTAGTGAGTCGGTTGTTTTGTGTTGTAGTATTTGTTTTCGAGAAGGTGGGAGTTAGCTTGTATACAGTTATTGAAGCATAATCTTAATTGCCCTAGATTAGTGAATATCAGTGTTAATGCGTGGGTTCAAGAGTATAAATATGATTTACGTGTATACATTTTGTTGCTAATGCCAACACGAGAAGCGTCATGTGCTATAATGAGAGTTAATAAACATTTGCATTTTGGCGAGTTTGATTTTACATAGGTCAAGTGATCGTAATCCAAAACTTTATGACACTGAATACGTTTATATTTCACTTATATTATTAACCAAACCATTATTTCTTAGAGCAATCTTGAGAATTTCATCGTATCACATTGTAAAATGAAATTGATTTATCGAAGAAATTAATTTATTATAATTGCTTGCATGTCTTTAAACGAGAAGTAAGCTGTATTTCGTATATAAAATGAATCCCAGTTTGTTTGAACAATATTCTATATTCTTCTACAGAGGCGTGTAAAGAAAAGCAAGACAGTGCCACAGGTGGCATGTTCAACACACACACACACACACACACACACACACATACATATATATATATTTATATATTTGGCTTAGGGCAAACTATCGACCATTCGATAGCACACTGCAGGGCAGATGTGTCTGAAGGATTATTAAAATATTTTTGATATAGAAATTCATACAGTGAGATGATGATACTGTTGAGCAATGTTGCGCCAGAGAACACGACGTTTCAAAGAAGAGAGACAGTTTTCAATCTGTTCCGTAGAGATCTGGCATGGCCTGGTAGTTAGGGTATTCGACTGACAATCTGCAGATCGTAAGTTCGAATATTGCTACTATCATGTTCGCCCTTTTAGCCGTGGTGGCGTTACAAAGTAATGAACCTTAAAAAAAAAAAGCCATTGCCCTAAAGCTGGTTATATCTCGTGTTATAATTAAGAAGACGAGAAATAAGGACTTGAAATCGACGAAACGTCACAAGCATAAAAGATTGAAGCTTTTGGCCTTACTTATAAACTAACAGCTGTTTTCCACGAGAAAGATGGTGGAAGACATTGGAATCGCACCAACATTATTCGACCACAGACCTGTCTGTCTGTGCCTTTGGCTTGCTTAAATATTAATGGAAAAGGATGTATACGTGCACGTGCAGTAGAGATTCTGGGGGAAAATTCGACAAAATGAATGGTTTTAAATCTGACTCACTATTCTTCACAGACGCTTTTTACAAATTTGGTGTTTTTGATTTGCCCAGGGTTCACGAGATTGGGGAGAAAGTTGAGGAGAAGGGTATATTTCATTGCTTACATTACCGTTCCAATAACACGCTCAAAAATAAAACGCCCATAGTACAGCTTTTGTATAATAATAATAAAACTACATGTTATGCTTCGACATTTTGTGTATAACTGCGCAATTTATGACCAATCAGAATCTGGTTAATACGTTTCTTGAACTTTCAGAATGGCTTGGATTTCTCACGCAAAAAAAATCATTGAAATGTGGAATATTTTTTTTTCAATGACAGAGGTTATTGAGCAGCATGATGAAGCGAGGGCTAGAGAAGTTGATAGTTCAATAAAAACAAATTCAGTTGGGTCTGGTTGGAGAAGAACTAGATAATACGTTGAAGTCAAAACTGGGAAAATACATTACAAAGGGTGATTTACTAAGATAAGCTTTGTGTGGAATTATAAACTATGCTTCACGGCGTTGCTTTATAATTTTGATACATAGTAGTATTCAAAAGCACAGTATTGTCAAATTAATAATCCACTTAGGCTAATTTACAGTAAAGCATTTGTCAAATATATGAGAGAGAGAGAGAAAAAAAAGACAGGCTATAAACAAACATGGGGAATTAGTTATTTGATGGTACTGGCATAGCCAGAGTAATCGACCGAGTGCTGGTGGTGGGTGCTTTAACTGTAATAAAAGTTCTGTTATGTTTTATATCACTAAGAGACATTTGCGTTTTCTCACCGAATATAGCAAAAGATAATTTTCGAAACTTGCTAAACCTCATATTTAAAGATTAAACTAGGTGAGAAAAAAGCTAAGATTATTATAAGTGTAAAAAAAGGCTAGATAGGCCATTGGTTTTTCTAAAATTAAGATGGAAACTTTTCACACAATATCATTAAAAATACTTAACTGAAAAAGGGGAATAGGGATCGTCAAAAATACAGAAACTAGTTGAATCAAAATGTAAATATTATATTTTCAAGCCTACAACTAGGGACTCTAAAAATGTAAACAAACAAGGCTTGAAATAGTGTCTACATTATTTTCTCAAGCTACAAATCCCTATTTTGATTCCACTAAAATTGATAAGTACTACAGACATGGACTCTGGAGGCAAGTCTGCTTTTTAAGATGTTTTTTTTTGCCCATATGTTGTATTAAAATTTTTGGAAAATTCCAGGAAAATCCCTATTATAAACCAGTATTGAGGTTCATGATAGGAATCTAAGGGGCTAGGCTGAAAAATGGTGTCTAAAGAGCCAGGTGGTGATTTGATTCTTTTTAGTATTTTGTTTCTCGGTTACTTTGCTATTCAAATCAGTTTTACTTCAAACCTACTGTATACTTGATCTTCTGAAGTGATTTTCTGGGGCAGTCCAGTATGTGGTATGCAAACCTATTAAATCTTTTTTTAATGAATAAACAAAAATATAAGCAAAATTACTATAAATAGCAAGGAAGTGTTGTATTATAATAAACTCGGAATGACGAGTTATGAAATGCTTGTGCCCCCCCCCCACACACATACGACAGAATCCACACCATTACCCCCTCTCGCGCCGAGATAAATAAATTCAATGGTGAATTTAGCCACATAATTTTTAGTGGCATGCTTTAGTAATACAAAGTTGTAAAATTTGAAGCCAAGAAAGATTTTCAATTGAAAATATAAATATCATATCCTGCTTTCACTTCTTTCAGTATTGTTATTAAATAATTTCGGAAAAATCTAAAGAGAGCTGTCACAATTAGAGATGGTAAGATTAACTGTAATTACATTTAGTCTTTGGCACAAATTCTCAAATTTTGTAATTGGTAGATTCCAAAATATGGACATACAAGGTAATTTTTTCCATATATATAAAACACAAATTTACTAAATTTTATTTAAATTATCTTAATTAAATAGCATTTAACGTCACGTGATATTAGCTTAAGCAATTAGCACAAATAATGATACTTGGTACGGCTGCACCGATTGTATGGGGGTGATGACAAGAAACTGTTAATCTAAATTCCATGGCATTAGTATATAGGAACTTATTAACACTTATTTTTAGAGAGGAAAAACTACCACCACATATTTTGAAGAATCTGGTTGATTATCATGCCCAAAGCTGAGTAAAAAACGCGGCCTGGCTAACTAATGAATGAATATTTACTGTAAAAGTAAAGTGTAGCTACTAGTCTGGCCGCCAATTTTGATTTCATTCCTTTAAGTCGCACACTCAATCCTTTTTTGACCGCACTTTTTTGTCACACTTGAGGTGTTTTTGCTCAGATATCGCAAACCAGTGAGTGGCGTAGCCAGAAAGAGTTGATTGGGTGGTTATTATTGATTATTCATTCCCACCTTTCCGTAAAAGTTGATCGTTTTTAGTTGTTGTTTTTTTGTCATTCGGATTAAAGACGGTTGATTTAGAGCAGCAAAACTATAAAGTAAACAGACTTTAATATTGGTTAGGCCAAAAATCTAGATTAGCGGTTTCTAGCTCAAGTTTTCAAAACAATCATACGGGTATTAGGTGAAGCCGTAGTAAAAATATTGGACGATAGCTCACGTGACTTTTTGTGTAGACGTGCACAAAACTTTGTGTTAAATTTGAGCGGTTTTTGTTGAATAATTTTTCACACGTGGCTTATATTTACACCAAATTGTAAACATCTATCAGTATACCAAATATGAAAAATATCATAAAAAGTAGTGTGTTTTTCTATCAAATAAAGTTTTTGTACTTTTGGTACGAAGAAGAAAAAAAGGAAGAAACTTATTCAAAATTGTAGATGTTATATCTCGGGTATTTCTGAATGGATTGCCTTGAAATTTGGTATGTGAAGAAAGTGTCCAGTAGAGTACATTCACTGATAACCTGATAGTTTGGATTACCACAGTCCGAGATACAAAAGATGGAAAACCGCTAAACTATTACTCCTGTTAATAACACACAGTGTGTCTTAATCAAATTTATGAAAGCAAATGCATTTTTCTTTTTCTTGATTTTGTTTAGTCTTCTGTCTGTTACGCACAACTTTTAGAACAAAGATTAAAGACTGGCCATATTTTGGTATGTTTGGCCAACAAATTGCTGAAGTCGACGAAGCGAAAACTACCAAACAAATGATTTCGAATTGTCTATATAAAACACACAATGGCCTAAAATATTGTAAGGTTATGAGGTGTTTTACCTATAAAACACATTGGCCTAAAATATTGTAAGGTTATGAGGTGTTTTACCTATAAAACACAATTGGCCTAAAATATTGTAAGGTTATGAGGTGTTTTACCTATAAAACACAATGGCCCAAAATATTGTAAGGTTATGAGGCGTTTTACCTATAAAACACAATGGCCTAAAATATTGTAAGGTTATGAGGTGTTTTACCTATGAAACACATTGGCCTAAAATATTGTAAGGTTATGAGGTGTTTTACCTATGAAACACATTGGCCTAAAATATTGTAAGGTTATTAGGTGTTTTACCTATAAAACACATTGGCCTAAAATATTGTAAGGTTATGAGGTGTTTTACCTATGAAACACATTGGCCTAAAATATTGTGAGGTTATGAAATGGCCTAAAATATTGTAAGGTTATGAGGCGTTTTACCTATAAAACACATTGGCCTAAAATATTGTAAGGTTATTAGGTGTTTTTACAAAAAATAATAAATAAATAAATATTTTACGTTTTCACATATCCGTATATAGTGCGTAGAAATGAATTTGATGGCGAAGAACCTCGACAGCGGCGTGCAGCACATGGTGCATGGTTGAAACTTGTATCGGGTGTAAAGAAAGATGCAATTAACATTATAATGTCTTATTGTGATGTAACACAAACAATCAATAAATTAGGAATTTATTTCACCTCGGTTTTCTTTTTTATAGGGATCCTCAAAAAAGTACAGAAACAAGTTGAATCAAAATGCAAAGATTATATTTTCAAGCCTACAACTAGGGACTCTAAAAAAAGGTAAACAAACAAAGCTTGAAATAGTGTCTACATTATTTTCTCAAGCTACAAATCCCTATTTTGACTCCATGTCTATAGTACTTATCGATTTTAGTGGAGTCAAAATAGGCAATACAAATAATGCCTGCAAAATAGACAACAATGACACACTTAGCATAAATCACCAATTATGACAACATTTACAACCGCTACCTTAACACCAACTATTTAAAAATACAAATAGCTGTATAAAATAGTGCTATATGCAGTGGTAATAAATACTGAATACACAACACTCATGATTTCAGTTAAGTATAAGAAACAGTAGAAAGAATTACCAACATCATCTGAGTAGGAAAATCTACTATGGTAATCGTCCGCTGTTAAAACTTGTTAAAATATAGTCATGGAAACCCATGTTGAGACAGCAATCTTGAGTAAAGATGAACAATAATGACTTAAATAACAATAGGCAACAAAATCGGCAGTTTCAAATTAATGTGGTGGAAAATGCAGGAGTTGTAGTTTCCAACTAATGTGCATGCTAGGAAAACACCGGTTTTTTGATAGTGGAAAGTGAAGGACAAAATTAAGGAGGTTGAATTAAGTTTAAAACTACTCTTCCAATTCCTGTGCAATCTCACACTACAGCCATTATCCCTCACAATAATTTTATATTGCAGTCATAATAGAGATTTGTAGCTTGATCAAACTGTCAGCAGTAGAACTCTAGCTTTGTTTGCTTACTTTTTGTGATCCCTATTTGTAGATTTTAAATTCTCAATTTTTAAATATCTTGTATGTTAGCTTTATTAATGCATAGCAATGGGCAAATATATGCCTCGGGTAAGACACAACCCCCACTAAGCATATATAGCATTTTAACTCTCTTTTTTTTTTCACATAAAACAAATATGTTTAAAACATTGCTTTAAATAAAGCTTTGTGTCTTTTAAAGTAATTGTATAGTGAGCCAGGTGGCTTTGTGTAAACACACATTTAACATGCATGGAATATAAAAGCCACTCAAAACAACATTGTATTTATTATTTACTAATAATCATGTAAATCAACTTTCAGTGAAAAATTATGAACTTTTAAATAGGTCATAGACATTTGTAGGTTTTTGGTGCAATATACCTAGCCAATTTTACTGTAGGCTTTGAAACAATACTAATAATGTTACGACAGTGGAGGTCACGTGACGCTAGTAACTCATCATGCACTTCTCGAATGTTCACATCCCTTCCTGACTTCTCGAGAGCTTACTAGATTCGGTATTCTTGTACATATAAGACGGTCAAGACGTGACGGCAACAGTGTGTAATTGAACTGCGGACAGAAAGAGAGTATTCTTGAGTCGAACACGTGAGACGTTCGTTGTGAATTATAGCCTTTGTTATAGCGCGACTGTGGAAATTAAGTGTATTGCAAAGTTGTATTCAGAAAGAATAAACCAGTTTTATTTAAGAAAGGACTTGTATCGCTAAAGTTTCTTCGGAAAGAAATTATACGGAAAATTAACTAACGAACAGAGACGTAACAATAATAATATGAACAAATGGGCAAACCTTGATTTTGTCTACAATTGTGGAATCACTTATTTTGCCTAATATCAATGTTTGGATGGTGTTAACTATTGGAAAGGAAGGTTTTGAGTGTTGTTTCATGAATAAGTTGCTTTTTAAGGTGTTTTTTGTCCAAATGTTCTAGTAGAGTGTTGAGCAAATTCTTGTGCAGTCCCTATTGTGCACCACTATCATAATTCATAACACATGTCTGCATGGTAGAAAAATATCAGTTAAAAAGTTGTTTTAGGCATTTTAAATTGTAGCAGTTTCCAGTGATTTCACTTAAATTCTGTTTTCTTTTTTAGAAACACGCATCTTCGTAATGGTTATAAACCTCATAATTTTCCTTTTAACTGACATACAGACAAACAAATAATTTTTTGCTTGTATCATTAAAAGAATCACAAATAAAATATATTATATAAAGATTATTTATATGTTCTTTCATTTATTTAGATACTATCTAATTATGAGCATGGCTGTTCGTTACAAATGTGGACTCTGTACTCCCGTTGTTCTGTGCTCAGAAAGTAAGAATTATGGAACAGTTTTCTATGTGGCTGATTATTGAAGTGGTTTAGAGATGGACAATAATAGAAAATTGGAAACTTGATAAAGCGATGGTGAGAGAAGGTATATGTCATTGAAGCTAACTGGTGAAGCTATAAAGTCAAAAAAAAAAAAAATCATAGGTTTTATTTCATATAAAATCGTGGACATTTTTGTTATTTGCGGGTTTATGGAGAGTTCAAATGTGACTTTTTGTTATTTTTTAACTGACTGAATGTATATTTTCCATAGATGTTGTTTCTTTTAATAGATGAAAAAAAAATCCAGTAGTATGTTAATATAACATCACGCAACAAAATCTATAACAAACTGCAAAATATCCAGTACACAGTTGCACAATAAAGCTGTTTGAATTTTAGTTGTAGAGATGGCAGTGCCAAAAAGAATGCAAACAAGAATATGGGGCTGGTATACATAGATCACCCCCACATGACTTTCAATATTAAAATTTAATGTTACACTGTAAAATGCATATTTGATTCTAATATTACTGCAATTGGAAGTTATATATTCTTGACTGTTGGTATGCAGTTTGTTTATCATAATATCATGGTCATGTGTAACTAAGAGCCTGGGACTTATGTACAAGAAAAACCAAGTTGAGTCAAAACATGTCTTGATTATTACAGACTCCAGCTACGAGGTTGGTCAATTTGATCATTTTGTACTCATGCATTTTACAGTGTAACATTAAATTTTAATATTGAAATTCATATAGGGATGATATATGTTTAGCTGTATCATCCATATATTCTTGTTTGCATTCTTTTTGGTACTGCCATACTTATATCATTTTACACTTACAAAATGTGTTTGTGATTTTTTTTTCCCCTGACTGAAATTTAGTGTATTCTATGAATGTGTATTGATTTTTTTTTACTCCTTTACTTCGTATATAATATAGGGTTTGGCTCCCTAAAGACACTGATTGTTTAGTGTATAATGCAATGAGTATTCTACATGTTATAGTCATCTAATGTTCATCTGTTGTTGGCTGGTAATTCCTGTTTTACTCTGTACTTAAGCTTTGTAAAGGAATACCAGCTTTCTGTGAGAAAATTACCATCTAGGGGTAATGATAACATAATGATTTAGGTTTAAACTGACATTAGTGATAAAGTATTTGTATAGTTATCTCGACTGAAACAAGAAGAAGAAAGATGAACAATTTGGTGGGTTGGTCACTTTCTGGTTTGGTATCTTAGTGATGGTTTTGTTGAGTAGAGAAACAAATGAAAGTGAGTGTCAATCATCTTTTAAAGTAAAACTTTCTGTCATTATTGATTTTTTAGCATGCATATGTGTATTATGCCTACTGAGTACCTTGGGCATCCCTACGTATAGAGTTTACTGACTCTGGGATTATACAGATTGTTCAATTATTTTATAAAGTTTTACTTAACAAAGTGATGCCACTTATAAAAAGTTTTAATGTTGAATATATGTATTATATTTTTAGCTGACTTAGTAACACTAATACCAGTGAAGGTACTAGATGTATAGGGACAAGGTGTCACATAAATGGCTTATTAAAAACGTTATCTCTGTAAGTGTGGGGGACAGGTTGACTCACTGGATAGAAAACTGGCTTCATGGAAGGAAGCAGAGGGTTGTCATAAATGGGATTCAGTCAAATTGGATTAATGTATTGAGTAGGGTACCCCAAGGCTCAGTGTTAGGATCTTTGTTCTTTATGATTTACATCAATGACGTAGATGATGAAATGGTCAATAGATCATTTCAGTTTGCTGATTACATCATAATTTTGGGTGTTGCTGGCTGTGAGGAGGATGCCATTGCCTTACAAATGAATTTGTGAATTATTTGGTGATTTAGGTGAATATATAGCAGATCGCTTTTAATTATAACAAATTCAATGTAATGTATGTGGGACATCACAATCTGAAATATGAGTATAGTTTTGATGGGAATAACTGTAACAGCGTTATGGAAGAAAAAAGATCTTGGTGTTCTAGTTAATCAGACTTTTAAGCCATCCAAGCAATATGCTGTTGCTAGTAGCAGGGCAAATAGGGTTTGAGGTTGTATCTACAGAAATATTGAAGTCTGTCAGATATACATAACTGTTTCAGCTAAATTTAATGGAAGTGTTATGATTTAGATAGTTTATGTACCACGAGTGTTAAATTTAGTTATTTTTAGTAGTGATAGTTTATTACAGGTTTATTTGCATAACTGTTTACAAATCATACATTGTGTAGTTCAATAGTTATGAATTAGTGCTTGTTATATTATTGCATCATGTGACAAGAATCTTCTGAGTTTTTTTCATTGTTTTAATTGAATTTTATTGCATCATAATATCTTGTAGTTGTGGAATGTTCTAGGCCTCTTTTAGGCTATAAGTACATGCCCAAAATGTAGTTTGAGTTCGTTATATAAAAAGTTGTTAGATAGATAGACCTAGAGTGGATGATTGTGAGTTTAGCCATAAAGAGTATATAGTGGTTATTCTTAAAGTAAAATTATCACACACTGTATTGTAATAACAGAGCAGGAAGAATAATTCATCTTGTCAAATTGTGTTCTAAAGTAACTGAACCAACCTGTGTGGACCTTGACATAAAAGAGACAATTATTAAAAGATCTGGATATAAGTGTGATAACCAACAGTGTAATGAACATTTATATATATGTTTGACTTGTTTTAATATATTAATTTAAACAAGTGAATTGTGTGCTGTTTGTTTATTGTTGAAATTTATTGCCAAACAAGTCGCAGACATCTACTGTAAAGAATCCGGCCCATACATACACAAAACCTGACAAAGTCTAAGGAGGTTATAATGTCATTGTATGGGTTATTGGTTAGGCTACATTAATATACATCCTGCAGTGAAATGACGGTATGTGTAATGGTTAATCAGAGTACAAACTGCAGTGAGATGGAAGTTTGTATAGTGATTAATTTATTTACTGCAATGATATGATAGTATGTATAATTAAATGATTATTTTATGTACATACTACAGTAAAATGACAATATATATAATTATTAACTAATGGTCATGTATAAAACAATCTAAGTAAAGAAGTTACTATTAATCTATTTAAAGTAAAGCATTTTTTTTGTTTTTACACGTTCAAAATCAAGCCTTGGAAAATATAGCAGAGAAATTATACAGTGTGACCAATTTTGAAAAAACTTCATATCCCAGGTACATCACATGTAATGACTTCATATTCCAGGTAAATAACCTGTAATGACTTCATATTCCAGGTAAATAACCTCCAATGACTTCATATTCCAGGTAACTAACCTCCAATGACTTCATATTCCAGGTAACTAACCTCCAATGACTTCATATCCCAGGTACATCACCTTTAATGACTTCATATCCCAGCTACATCACCTGTAATGACTTCATATTCCAGCTATATCACCTGTAATGACTTCATATCCCAGCTACATCACCTGTAATGACTTCATATCCCAGCTACATCACCTATAATGACTTCATATCCCAGCTACATCACTTGTAATGAAGACATTTTTAGGCAACTATTTTTTGTTTGCAAAACCCCCAAGTATCTTGTTAAAATCTAAGTGATACACACAACTGTCCAATTTAGTACTTTTAGCAAACATCTATTAAATTATGTGAGATTTATAAATGTTCCCTCAAATCACTATTAGGTTTTTTATCTGTCATTAATTTTCTACACAAAAATTTAGACCTAAAAATTTTAGAGATTCTGGCTGAAAGAAGTAGAATTATGATTTGACTTGCATTGCTGGTCAAATGTTATCAAAACTGTATGCTAACATATGAATTATTTGCATAAGTGGAACAATGCAGCCTTCCTATTTTTAACATGTTTAATATAAAATTTTAAGGACTAAACAAAAGTTAAAATTCTTAACCATCAAATAGTGTAGTGGTTCTTTCCATTTCTGCATGTACTACTTTTGTGATGTGTAAACCTAGTATGTGTTTGGCCAGTAAAGTAGTAATTTTTAATGTATGTTTGGCCAGTAAAGTAGTAATTTTTAATGTATGTTTGGCCAGTAAAGTAGTAATTTTTAATGTATGTTTGGCCAGTAAAGTAGTAATTTTTAATGTGTGTTTGGCTAGTAAAGTAGTAATTTGTAATGTATGTTTGGTCAGTAAAGTAGTAATTTTTAATGTATGTTTGGTCAGTAAAGTAG
>NW_013673757.1:23299-32194 GCF_000517525.1 Limulus polyphemus
GTAATTTTTAATGTATGTTTGGTCAGTAAAGTAGTAATTTTTAATGTATGTTTGGCCAGTAAAGTAGTTATTTTTAATGTGTGTTTGGCCAGTAAAGTAGTAATTTTTAATGTGTGTTTGGCCAGTAAAGTAGTAATTTTTAATGTGTGTTTGGCCAGTAAAGTATTAATGTTTAAGAAAAAATAAAACATTAATTACCATAATAAAGTATAATAAAAATAAAGGTCTAAATAGAAAATTATGGCTACCATGTGTATGTAACTGCTATTTAATTATTACTTCTTTTGGTGAGTGGGGATGAAATAACATTTTTCTGAGATTGCTACTGAAGTATTCTTTTCTTGATTATTTAGCAGTATTGATATTTATTGAAAGTGTTTTTTGAATTTGATTAATTTAGTGTCAGTAAAAGAAGTAGTTGTAACATTGTAGCCTAATACAGTGGTGATCGGAACACTACCTATATAAGACATTTTCACAACAACAATTGTTATGGTGTTAATGCCTTTTTTAGATATAAAACACATGTTTGTTGTATCCAAGCCAGTCTTTGAGCTCTGGATTGAGTGAAATGTGTCGTTGGTAATAGATATGCTGAACATAGTGTGGTTGAAATACTATTATTATACATTCTTCTAATTCTTGAAAATCCCTAAGGGACTAGAATGTAGTGTTAAAAGGTATAATAGAATAGGCCCAAATCTGATGCCATACAAGTATAATTAATCATGCTTTGTCAACTTTGAAAAAGCATCAAACCATTTTGAATTCTATTAATGTTTTGAAATTTAAGTCCAATAAATTTTCAGTTTATTGTTGAAAAAATCACAGTAATTATAAAAATAAATATTCCTGAAAGAAAAAAATAAAATAAAACATTTTAAGCTCATTTTACATCGTCCACATTACAAGTGACCAGTTCTGATACCATTTTTCAAATATTTAAAGTAATACTTTTTAAATAAATAAAGAAGTACATATGGCAAAGTTATGAAATGTCTACACGTCAATTTTATTGACTGACCAAACTAATAAATTGCCATACCTCAGAGTCAAAACTATAATATATTACCATTTCTTTGATTCTTTTATGATGCAAAGTTCCTTTGGTTTAGAAATATATTTGAAGTTATAAAAGATTCTGGAATCTGTATCAAAAAACCAAGATGTGAGTGAAAACACTAGTGAACTTGAACGGGATAATAAATAACATTATAATGCACATTATCATTATTAATTAAAACATCAAATTTAAAGTGTGCTTCTTAAAGAAGTATATTAAAATAAAAATGGTATAAATAAAACAAATAATTTACAAAGCTGTTATAAATTCAAATAACAAAACATATTACACTTAAAATAAATGAGTATAAAAGCATGACAATATACATGATGTAAAAGAACAAATCTTTGAGTGGATTGATCCAAGAATGATTTCACAGGATTTTCTATCTAGCATAAAATAATTTGAGAGTATTAGAATGTGTATTTAGTAGAAAGTTTAAAAAAAAATAATTGGTTTTTCATCACAGAGTTGAATAAGGCCAAGTAAACACAAAATTCGCTAATCTAAAAAACATTAAAGAATTACAAGATGACTAGGCTGTGTTTTGTTTTTTATACCAAGGTCACTCAAGAAGGTAATTGTCAGGTTTTGTATAAGGGGGCTGGATTCTTTACAGTAGATGTCTGTGACTTGTTGGCAATAATTGTCAAAAATAAACAAATTACACAATCCATTTGTTTTAAAATAATCTGTTCAAAACAAGTCAAACGTATGTACAAAAATTCGTTTCACTATTGGTTATCAAAGTTGAATCTAAAGCTGTAAATAATTCACTTGTCAAAAATCCACACAGACTGGTTCAGTTACTTTAGAACTCAACTGACAAGACGAATTATTTATCTCTACTCTGTTTCGTACTGCATAATCTGGTATAAAATCACTTATGTTACCACGTGGGTTATACAGTTGTATCCAGAACTTTAAATAATTGTCTCCTTTTCATTAAAGTTCACACAGGCAGATTCAATTACTTTAGAACGCCTTTTGACAAGACAAATTATTCTCTTTTATCGTTGTTATTACAATACAAACTGTGAAACTCACTTTAAATATCGCCTTTAAGGCTAAACTAACAATCACTCAGTCTAACTTCACTTCCACTCACTTGGTCACCTGTATATATATTACCCAACTGAGGCCTAGAACTTTCTACAAACTATGAGATGCTATGGTATAGCAATACTCACTTAGGGCATCGATAAAAATACAGAAGGTTCAAGTAATGTGACGTAAATTTACAATAATTTAATTACACACACACAATGTACAACTTATCGAGTTACGTAATGAAATTTGTCATAACTACTGCTTTTAAAATAATTAACTTTTAACACTCTTATTATGAAACTAAATAATTATTAAATATTTTATCACTAAATGAACTAAATAATTACTCTTACACTAAACACTAGCATATCCAACAGTAATGCTTATTCACAAACCATTCAATGAGTGTATTGTAGTTAAACGTTTTTCACAGGCCAATCAGTATCTTCTCAAGGCTTAAGGAAAAGTGCAAATAATTACCTAGCAGATTACAAAAACATCGTCAGAGCCGACTGTCAACTTATGAGCTTTATATCTTATTACATCACATGAGTTGAGCAAAAAGTTTCATTTTAATTATAATGTAATTTTATTGGTTATTGTAATGTGTTCTATCATTCTGGGGATTCTTTCAGATTACCTGTTAAAATAATGCAAAGTTCAATCCAGGTAATGATAAATTAATTTATTCCTTTAAAAGTGTTTACTACAGTACAGGCTGCACTCCTTCTAGACATAACTCACAAATTAACTTGTAGAATTGCTCAATACCAAACACGCTAACTTGCTAAGTAACTAAACAGATTTGACAACTCTCTCTACTAATTATGAACTGAATCGCTCACTCGTTGATTAATTCACCGATTTTGATATTTATATATTGTACCCTTATTCCTGCACACTGCAAAATTTATAGATACTACAGGGGCCTTAACTTTTATGATCTATCTAGAATTTTATCAAGTACCCTCTAGCAAATAAACATCTGAATTAAAATACAGCTTACAACACTGCCTCATCCATGGATTGTGAAAGTTCACCATCGGAGTTTCAAAGATGATCATGATGAATAGCTTTTGGCTTAAACTGCCTATTATTCTGGATTCCATAAATCACATCATTGATTCTTTTCTGTACAACATTAGTTGTTTTCCTTAGTCTCTCTGCATATTCTGGATAAGACTCTGCTTAGTGACTATCCTCCACATATGAGTACAGGATGTCCAACAGTCCCTTCCATATACTTCCATTCAATAACTCGTAAATAGTAATGGAAAATCTTAATCCCTAGTTTTCTGATGTTCATCCATATAAATTGTTAATTCAATTAAAAGTGTATGATTGCATTGAAAAACAGGTGAACAGCTGTTGTGATCTTATTTAATTCCAAGGATCTGACGCACATAAACATGGCTGATTCAAAGTTCCATCCCTGATCTGAGTGAAGTTCCAAAGGAACTCCAAATTTTGAAACAAATTTATTGACGTGTTTCCTTGCTAGAGTTTTTGCTTCTTGGAGTGGAATGGAATATGTTTGTGGCTATTTCATAAAATAGTTCATTGCGGCCATAATTTATTTATTCCCACTGTAATTATGTGGCAGTGAACCAAGCACATCAACAGCAACTCTCTCAGTTGGTGCTCTAACACAATACTGCTGTAGCCATCAGTGCTGTTTCATATGGGACCTTTTGGCTCACAGCATAGTTCACATGGTTTACACCAATTGTCTATAGATCCCCAGCACCCAAACCAATAGAAGCATTGTGAAGATGATGGATTGCTTTAGAATATTGATCCTATGAAAGTACCAACCATAGTTTTTGTTTCTTACCACTGGTATCTTTCCTTGTGGACATAATGAATCCTGTTAAAAAACACACTTTTTTAAAAACAACAATTATTTTATATACAATTCTGAAAATCAGACTGTTTCCAATCTCAAAATTACAATAAAATACAAATAACATTATATATTCAGGGTAAAAAGTAAAAAACAAAACAAATGAAAACAATTTTTAGAATAGTTTTTAAAATAATTGTTTTTTAACATTACACAAGTGCCAAGGAATTTTAAAAATAATGAATCCTGTTGTGCCCAGTACATCTTTGTCTTCAGATTGCATGGGACATCTCTTTGCCACAATAAGTTTTCTGCACTATTCTTGATACACTGAATAATTGTTTTGAAACTCGGATATGTTGCCTGAGAATCTTTCAGTTGAGTGTTGAATCACATTAGTTCTTCATCATCAGTTGTGGATATCCTATATTGGACTATATTTTATTGTATTTTAGGTTGGTTATATTCACTGTCTCGAGCTTTTCACAGGCTTCATTAACACATAGTCTTGGGGATAATCCATCAATGTTTACATGGTGTTACATAATGTTAAAGTTAGGTCTTTGATCTGGTTGGACTGGAAGACATCCTTAGGGTATTATCTTTGTATATCAAATGCTGTTTGTTTCCTACAGTCTTGGTTGTCATGTCTGTGTTTCCCATATCTATAGCATGCCTCCTTTTACTGACATTCTTTGGGAGGAGTACAGGCTTCTGTTTGCAGCTCTTGGTGATAAGTTTTGTGGTTTATTTTCTCTTATCTGTTTAACTAGTCTTACTAGTTTAACTAGTTCTTCTACACTGGCCAGTTGGTTAGGGAGTGCAAGTTCGAATCCCTGTCTCACCAAATATGCTTGCCCTTTCAACTGTGGGGGTGTTATAATGTGATGATCAATCTCACTATTCGTTGGTAAAATAGTAGCCCACACCTGTGACCTTTCTTTGAGTTTTCTGTGGAAGGCAAATACTCCAGATTGGGAATACCATCTTGTCTTTGCCGAACATCTTTCGAACCATTTTTCAATTCTCCTTTTTTTACAGATGGTTCGAAATCAGGTGACTTTGTGAGCTCTGCCATAGTTTGCTGTGCCTTGGTGGTGGTTGCTCACGGATTCTCCTCCACATTTTTTGTATTCACTACCGAGTTTTATGCCAATTTACTTGCCTTTGATCATATTGAAGGTAAGCAGTACACTATTTGTACTATTTACACCGATTCTCTAAACTCTCTACTGGTCCTGGAATCGCTAAATGGGAGTTCTCACTTTTTCTCATGGACATTTACAAAGGACTGGCCCAATTTCTTCTGTCAGCTGTTGCTATCCAGTTTTTCCGAATACCTAACCATGTCGCTATTTGTGGGAATTAGCTGGCTAATACTGCAGCTAAGTCCGTCTGCTCTGGCATTCCCACAGCCATGTCTGTCCCATATATGGACTACGGGCCTGTAATCAGGGCACTGTTGTGCACCAGTTGGCAGTTGACTGGGGGTGAACGCATCCATAACAAGCTTTTCCAACTTAAATCTGCTGTTGTTTTTTGCATCTAGTTTCTGTTAGGATCAGAGGGAGGAAGTTGTCTTGTGTAGGTTATGCATTGGTCACAGTTTTTTTTACTTATCTTTTTCTTTTATGTGGGACTGGTTCGTCAATGTGTGTCCTCTGTGACACTGAAGTCACAATTGCCCATGTTTTTGTTTCATGCCGTCGTTACGACGGCGAATGTCAGCGGCATTTTAGGCATGTTTTTGTCTTGGAGTTTATCCCTGACGTTGGACAATGTCACTGGCGATGGTGACACTATCCAGCTTTTTATGGGCCATTAGCATTTTTCACTCTATTTAATTTTATTATCTAACGTTTGGGCATTGTTAAGTTTTTAACTTGATTTATTTTTATATTTTGTAGTTTTTTGCTTCTGGTATTTCTACCGGTTGTTTGATGCAAACAGCTCTGTTGCTTTGCACCAATAAACTCCAATCGGCCAAACAAATGTTGGTGTTTTTACGAATGGTTCGAAATCAGGTGACTCTGTGGGCTCTGCCATTGTTTGTTGTGGCTCAGTGGTTGCTCACAGGATCCTCTTTACAGTTTCTGTGTTCACTGCTGAATTGTATGTCATTAAATTTGCGTTGGATCACATAAAAACTAATCAGTACACTAACTGTACTATTTACACCAACTCTATTAGCTCTCTACTGGCCCTTGAATCGCTTCACGTGAGTTCTTACCTTGTTCTCTTGGATATTCAGAAACTACTGACTCAATTTTCTCTGTCATCCATTTCCCTACAGTTTTTCTGGATACCTGGCCATTTCAGTATTCTAGGGAACAAGCTTGCTGATATAGCAGTCAAGTCCGTCTGCTCTGGCATTGTCATGGTCATGCCAGACCCTTGATCAAGACACAGCCAGTTTATTTGGGGTGGCAAATTCATAACAAGCTTTTCAAAATTAAACCTAGTGTTGTTCTTTGGCCGCCTAGTTTCTGCAAGGATCGAGGGAGGAAATTGTCTTGTGTAAACTATACACTGGTAACAGTTTTTTACTCATCGTTTTCTTTTATGTGGGACTGGTTCGCCATTGTGTGACCCTTGTGACACTGAAGTCTCAATTGCCCATGTCTTGCTTTCACGCCATCATTACGACTGCGAATGGTGGCACCGTTTTAGGCATGTTGTTTTCTCTGAGTTTATCCTTGGCATTGGACAGTGTCATTGGCAATGGTAATACTGTTCAGCTTGCTTGTGTTCTTAGATTTTTATGGGCCATTAGCTTTTTAAATTTTGTTTTCGATTTTTGGGCATTGTGTAGCTTTTAACTTGTTTTTTTTTACATTTTATATTATTTTGCTTCTGTCATTTTACCAGTTGTTTAGTGCAGATAGCTTAGTTGCTTTGCACCAAAAAAACTCAAATTAACCAAACAACCAACTTTCATTGTAAAATCTACATGTGTAGCCAAGAACACCCATTTTGTAACCCCTTCCTACATTAATGTGGACCGGCATGGCCAGGTAGTTAAGGAGCTCGACTCGCAATCTACGGGTCGCGGGTTCGAATCCCGTCCCACCAAACATGCTCGTTATAATGTGACGGTTAATCCCACTATTCGTTGGTAAAAGAGTAGCCCAAGAGTTGGTGATGGGTAGTGATGACTAGCTGCCTTTCCTCTAGTCTTACACTGCTAAATTAGGGACGGCTAGCGCAGATAGCCCTTGTGTAGCTTTGCGCAAAATTCAAAATCAAACAGACAAATCCTACATCATTGCACTGGAGAGTTTATATTTTACAACAGAATAATTAGTTATCACCCGAATCTTCTGTTGAAGAACTGTTAAATTTTTCACTCTGGTAGTTTTGTGCTTTCTTTCTTTTTTAGTAATCCTAGAGTAGGATGTTAAGTGGTGGATATAACTGATAATCGATTATAATACACTGGTGGCATCTTGGTGCAAAGTAAAACCGAGACTGCGCATATCAAAAAAATCGAAATAGCTCAAACTATTTTATAAAGCTCCCCCCCCCCCATCCCCTAGACGATCAGCGGTAAGTAAGAAGGCTTACAATGTTAAAAACAGGGTTTCGATACCCGTGGTGGATGCAGTAAAGATAGTCAATTGTGAGGTATGGTGCTTAAAACAATCAAAACCAAACCTGTTTTATAAGATAACACCGATACTGCACATAACAACAAATTCAAAACAGTGCACTATTTTTCAAAATGTCAACGAGCAGTAAAAATATCACAGTATTTTAAAAAATATCAGTAAACTACACAACCTCACGCTAGTTTATAAAATAACATTGAGACTTGCATGAAAGTATATATATTCAAAACAATAATATAACATAAAATAGCACTGAGACTTGCATGAAAGTATATATATTCAAAACAATAATATTTCATAAAATAACACTGAGACTTGTATGAAAGTATATATATTCAAAACAACGATATTTCATAAAATAACAATGAGACTTGTATGAAAGTATATGTATTCAAAACAATAATATTTCATAAAATAACACTGAGACTTGTATGAAAGTATATATATTCAAAACAACAATATTTCATAAAATAACAATGAGACTTGTATGAAAGTATATGTATTCAAAACAATAATATTTCATAAAATAACACTGAGACTTGTATGAAAGTATATATATTCAAAACAACAATATTTCATAAAATAACAATGAGACTTGTATGAAAGTATATATATTGTTACGACAGCGGGGGTCATGTGACGCTAGTAACACGTCATATTCTCGAAGGTTCGTGAATGCTCGAGCGTTTACTAGATTTCGGTATTACTGTACATATAAGACGGTTAAGAGGTGACGGCAACAATGTGTAATTGAACTGCAGGCAGAGATAGATACGGACAGTTTAGTCACGCACGTGAGACGTTCGTTGTGAATTATAGCGTTTGTTATAGCGCGACTGTGGAAATTAAGTGTATTGCAAAGTTGTATTCAGAAAGAATAAACCAGTTTTATTTAAGAAAGGACTTGTATCGCTAAAGTTTCTTCGGAAAGAAATTATACGGAAAATTAACTAACGACCAGAGACGTAACAATATATATATATATTCAAAACAACAATATTTCATAAAATAACATTGAGACTTGTATGAAAGTATATATATTCAAAACAACAATATTTCATAAAATGGCAGTGAGACTTGTATGAAAGTATATATATATATATATATTCAAAAAACAATATTTCATAAAATGACAGTGAGACATGCATGTAAGTATATTCAAAAGAACTTTATTTCATAAAATGGCAGTGAGACTTGTATGAAACAACAATATTTCATAAAATAACAGTGATACTTGTATGAAAGTATATATATATTCAAAAGAACTTTATTTCATAAAATGGCAGTGAGACTTGTATGAAAGTATATATATATTGTTACGTCTCCGTTTT
>NW_013673758.1:0-2019 GCF_000517525.1 Limulus polyphemus
TGCCACAAGAATTTTGGACGTAATCCCAGCATTGAGGCAGTGCTACTAAAATAACACACTTTTAACTATGCCACAATAATTTTGGACGTAAGCCCAGCATTGAGGCAGTGCTACTACAATAATACGCTTTTAACTATGCCACAAGAATTTTGGACGTAATCCCAGCATTGAGGCAGTGCTACTAAAATAATACACTTTTAACTATGCTACAAGAATTTTGGACGTAATCCCAGCATTGAGGCAGTGCTACTACAATAATACACTTTTAACTATGCTACAAGAATTTTGGACGTAATCCCAGCATTGAGGCATTGCTACTACAACAACACACTTTTAACTATGCCACAAGAATTTGGATATAATCCCAGCACTGAGTCGATGCTACTACAGTAATACACTTTTAACTTCCTCCCAGTACTTACAATGCTAGAATCCGGGTTTCGATACCCGTAGTGGGCAGAGCACAGATAGCCATGTTGTGTAGCTTTGTGTTTAATTTAAAAAACAAAACAAAACAAAAACAAACACTTTTAACTATGCCACAAGAATTTGGATGTAATACCAGCACTGAGGCAGTGCTAGTATAATAGCACACTTTTAACTATATCATGAGAATTTTGGATGTAATCCCAGTACAGAGGCACTGTTAATATAATAGTACACTTTTAACCTATACCATAATAACACCTATCGCTTAATGGTTGTAAGAAAATAATCTTCTGGTACCATAACCAGTGAGTTTGAATGAATTAATAAAAGAAAATCAAATATATTTGTTGCATCTTCCCAACTGTATTTGAGCTTTTCACAATTCCTGATTAATATAGTACATCTGATTGTTAAATTAGGTCTTGAGCTTCATAGATGTCTTTAACTAATATAAAGAAATATAAAAAAATAATGAAGGCAGACATCTTGTAACATATTGTTACGTCTGTTGTTCGTTTGTTAATTTTCCGTAAAAATTATTTCCGATGAAACTTTCGCGATACAGGTCCTTTCTTAAATAAAACTAGTTTATTCTCTCTCATTCAACTTTGTAATACACTTAATTTCCACAGTCATTTTAACTTAAACACACGCTATAATTCACAACGATTCACGCACTTTACTTAAGTTGCCCACTTGACTCGATTATCCGTGTCTATATCTTCAATCTCTCTATCTGCAACTATATGCATACCGTCACTTTATTTGCCGACTTATATACTATAAAAGCGTACATCTCGTCTCTTCTAGATAATAATCACGTGTTACTAGCGTCACGTGACTTCCGCTGTTGTAACACTGCCCCTTGCTTAGTATTGTTCGTCCCGAACAATAGCCACTTATAGCCACCAATAGATAATTAACAATAACTTGATTAAATGTACTGAATTTACAAACACAAAATTAAAAGTCAACAAAGTCTCCAAATTTTACGAGACGTATCTTCTTCCGTACTGGTCTCTGTGTTGTTGACTTGTGTTTTACGTGGGGTTCCTCTGCTCCATCAGGAAATGTCCTATTATCGGTAACAGTCACATCAGTGGTAGTAACTTCATAAAGGGTTTCACTGTTTCCCTTCTCATAACGGGGTAGAGTTTCTTCTTCAAGAGTGGCGTTTTCAGGTGACACGTCTTCAACAGCTTCATTTGTTCCGTTGTTCACTTCGTTCTAAACGAATTGTTCATGACCGTGATAATGACAAAGCCTGTTGGCATGCGCCACCTTTGGCGTACCTCCCCGACCACATTTTATTCGGAAAGTCATGTCTGAGAGACGATCCACTATGCCATATGGACCTTCCCATGCAGATGACAACCTAGGAGACTTCCCTTTGGTCTTCCTGGGATTATACAACCACCCCTTTTCTCCTGGTACAAAGCTGACTTCAGTAGATCTCTTATCATAACATAGCTTTATGCAATCAGCAGACGTTTTCAAGTTTGAACGCACCTGAAGATGAATATCATCCATCCTTTCAGGCAACACTTTCACGAAATCTGACACATTTTCAGGCAACTCTTCGTAAGGTAG
>NW_013673758.1:2955-12749 GCF_000517525.1 Limulus polyphemus
GTTTCGGATACCAAACAACTTGCAGCATTCTTGGAACACAACTGATTCGAAGTTACGGCCTTGATCTGAATGCAGTTCGTATGTCATACCAAATCTGAAGAAGAAATCACTAATAACCGAAGCTCCAATTGTAGCTTCCTGATTTGGTACTGCATATGCCTCAGGCGATATAGTGAAATAATCCATCACCACACAAATGTAACTGTGTCCAGTACGAGTTTGGGACAAAGGACCAGCAATGTCAATGGCTACTCTTTCCATTGGTGCACCTACTTAATATAACTTCATTTGAGCACGTCTCTTATGCTTGGGTCCCCTTTTAGCACAACATGTACTGCTTTCCTGATACCATTTTTCCACATCTTGCCTCATACACATCCAGTAAAATCTCTGTGGTAGGTGTCTCAATGTCTTCTTAACTCCGAGATGTCCTCCTTTTAAATTATCATGGGATTGAGGCAGCACAACTTCCCGTAACGTTCTCGGTATAACTGTTTGCCAGGTCCTCACTTTCCTATCTCCAGTTTCCCATCTCCAGAGAAGAATACCATCTTCAAGCTTCAACTGGTCTCATTGTGCCCAATAGTTCTTTGTCACAGAGCTTAAGCAAGACAACTTCTCCAAAGCAGGATGCAAAACACTTGCTTTTAGAAAATCAATTATTGGCTTCAAATCTTGGTCTTTCTCCTGTTCTGATTCAGTACTGCTTCTGATTCTGCCTTGATATCTATACCTGGTTCCACTTCATCATCATCAACTCGTTCAGTCACTTTGACTTCAGCTTGATGATACCTGGTTAGTTAAACCTCTCTCTTTTGCAGCATTGTCTGCAGTCATTTTTGCAGCGTCTTCGGCTCAGTCCTTCGGCATTTCCATGAGATCTTCCTTCTATGTATTCAATATCATAATTATAGTAGACTATCTTTCTAATCCAACGTGCCAGTTGTCCCTCTTGGTTCTTTAATGATCTTAACCAGCGTAACGCAGCGTGTTCTGTACTGATGGTAAACCTTGCACCATAGAGGTAAGGATGAAATTATGTCAGACTCTTTACTATAGCAAAGAGATCCCATCGTGTTAGACAGTATTTCCTCTCTGGTCTACCAAAGACCCTACTGAAGTAGGCCACCACATATTCGTTTTCACCCACGTTCTGAGACAACACTCCTCCAAATCCGACATTACTAGCATCACAATCCAGTATGTATGGCAGTGAGAGATTTGTAAGCTTTAAAAGTAGAGCTGATGCCAATTTTTCTTTCAATGTCTTAAAAGCATGCTGGTAAGAAACTGTCCGTTCAAACGTCAGTCCTTTTTGGTCAAATCATGTTGTAGAAAAGCTATAGTCCTTCACAAACTTCCGGTAATAGGTACAGAGTCCCAAGAAACTTCTTAACTCTCCCACGTTGACTCGTGTTGGCCAATCACACACACTGCTTTCACCTTGTCAGGATCAGTTCGCACATCATGCTCACTTACAATGTGACCCAAATAAACCACCTCTTTCTGGAACAAGTGGGATTTCTTGTGATAGAGTCTGAAGCTTGCTGCTTTCAAACGCTTGAATACTTCCTCTAGACGGGACATTTCCTCATCAAACGTTATTGCAAACACAATGATATCATCCAGGTACACTAGGGCTATCCTCCATTGTAGGCCTTCCAGTACTCTTTCCATCAGCCTCTCAAATGTTGCTAGAGCCTTGCTAAACCCAAATGGCATCACATGGTGTTGCTAGAGACCTTGGCCATAATTAAATGCAGTCTTAAGTTTATCTGCTTCAGTCATTTTCACTTGCTAGAAACCCGACATTAAGTCCAGAGTTAAAACCACCTGGCTCCACTTAAGACATCAAGAGTATCATCAGTTCTTGGCAGTAGGTATGAATCTTTTTTCGGTTATACTGTTAAGAGCCCTGAAGTCCACTCAGCAACGTTGGGTCCCATCCTTCTTATGGACTAACAGGACGGGAGCTGTCCAGGGACTATCTGATTTCTCGACTATCCGTTCCTTAATTAGACCATCCATGACCTTCTCCATCTCTGTTGTTTTGCTAGAGCTATTCTTCTCGGAGGATTTTATATTGGATGGTGATTGCCTTTGTTTATTCTGTACTTCACGAGGTCTGTGCAGCCGAGATCATGATCTCCTTTTGAAAAGACGTCTTCATACTTCGCCAAAAGTTCCCTAACTTGAAGAGCCTGTGATGATGACAAATGGACCATACTCTTCTTATAGAGGTCAGTTAAATTTTCTGGAAGTGTATGTCCTTTCTTTATAGTTGTATTTATTGCTTTCACATTGACTGGCTCTACCTCCTGGAGCACACCCAACAATGCCCCTTCCTTAAGTTTCTGCTCACATTTACAGAAATTGGCCACTGTTATGGATACTAATTGATAACCTGCCACAAGTGACCTTCCAATCTTCACATCTGCTGGCTTGGATGGGTATTCTACTGCTTCCACAAGCATAGGGCTTCCTTTCTTCTATTCTACCTAAAATTATCTTTTTTGACATGGGGGTATTGTACTTGACTTAAGTGCTGTGACATGCAAATCAGCAGATGCAGCAACACTTACTGGAATTTGGCCTTTGTTGTTCCCAATCGTCATTTTATCGAATTTAATTACACACTTCCTCGGTAGTCAGTAGTCCAACCCTAATATGCACTGGTCTTCAATGTCAGCCAAGTATACTTTGTGTCCGTCCTTCACGCCCATGAGCTCGATAGTTACCCACACTGGTCCCTACAACCTTGCATAATGTTCTGTCACACCACAGAGCTTCTGTACAGTTTCTGGTACTCCTTTGTGATCCAGCACCTTGATACTCACAAGGGTTTGCTGAGACGCAGAATCAATGACAAAGTTGCACTTTTGGCCATCCAACTTTCTTGTCACGTAAAACTGTGTGTGCTTGCCCTTTTTCTCTTAGCTCTTGGGACGTTCACAATGCAGGTTGGTGGGCGTCCATCAACACGAACCACTACTGGTTTCCCGAAGCTGACTTATTGGTAGTATTCTTCTTACACTAGCTCCTCATATGTCCTTGCTCTTCACAGTTCCAACAACCTTTCTGGGTAGCAGCCTTTCCTGCCGTGGTACCTTCCCTGTTTGCATCTTCTCATTGAGCTTTCTTGTGCCCAGATTTGTTGCAGTGCCAGCAAAGTCCCTCAAACTTTTCTGAAAGATCGTCTTTTCTGGTCTTGAATCCTAATGTCTGTTCCAACCTTGGTACCCCTGTGCTGGTCTTAATGTAGAATTCAAATACAAGAGCTCTGGCCATTGCATCCTGTGTGTGCTTCCTTTACTTATATTTTCAGTTGTGGACTGTACAAGGCATCTACAAGCTGATCCCTCAGAAACAACTTGAGGAAATCAGGAGGTGCAGTTGGGTAGGCCTTATGTGCCATACTTTCCAAATCCTGTGTCAGGTCTTTCAGGCCCTCCCCTTTAGCACAGACTATAGTCCTAAACCTAGCCCTGTAGAGCCTCTAGAGCCTACACCAGTGCTCTATAGTTGTGTCTGTAGTCTGCTGACAACTGTCCAACTATTTCCAGTGGTTGTCCCTTCAAGCTCGTTGCCAGATATACTGCTTTCTGCTCCTCCGTTCACCCATTCATTTCTGCCAGGAGCTGAAATTGTGCTCTATATGCTTCCCACGGTGTCTTTCCATCGAATTCCTGTGGCTTCATTCGTACTATATCACCCATATTGCTGACACCAATATCTGGAATCTGACTTCTGAAAGGACTGAAGATGTCTCCATTAGGGTTTAGCTGCGGGGACTGAAAGTGGCTTCCCGTTGTCTGAGGCTGATTAGGTCCGTGACTAATATATCTTCTTTGTGTAAAAGACAGTAAATCATCCTTTAATTTATTTAATTCACTTTGAAATTTACTAATCTTTTCCATTTGTGAGTGTTCATTTTCTTTCTCTTCCATCCACTGCTGTAGTCTTTTTTGTTTATTTTGCTGTTAGAGATGTCATTGTTTGAGGTTTTCTTGCCACTGGTGCTGTCCCTCTTCTTGTTTCTTTTCTTGTTCTTTTTGTTTCTTTTGTGTTCTCTCCAACAATTGTTGTAATCTCTTTTCTTGTTTCCTTTCTCGTTCTTCCTCTTTCTTTTCTTGTTTATTTTCTCGTTCTTCTTGTTTCTTTTGCTGTTCTTGTATTGCTGCCATCAAAGCTGCTAAGCTCTAGTTTGATTTGCCACCTCTAGTTTCCATCTTCATCACCCTCCTTATACCAATTTATTACGTCTCTGGTCGTTTGTTAATTACTCGTAAAAATTCTTTCCGAGAAACTTCAGCGATACAAGTCCTATCTTAATTAAAACTAGTTTATTTTTCCTCATTACAAACATTGTAATACATTTAATTTCCACTGTCACTTTACTTTAAAAAAAGGTATAATTCACTCAATTTACTTACGGTCACTACCGCTTGCTTGACTCAATTATCTGTCTCTATATCTATGTACCTGCAATCATTTGCCAGGCTTATATACTAAAATAGAGGGCGTCTGGCAAACACTCGGGCCTTCACGATCCTTCTAGAAACTCATCACGTGTTACCAGTGTCACGTGATTTCCGCTGTCGTAACAATATTTTCAGCTTTTCTAAAGTTTCTTATTTGTTTTACGATATAAAACCAAGCTATTTTCGTATAATTGTTTTTGAATTTCGCGCAAAGCTACACGAGGGCTATCTGCGCTAGCCGTCCCTAATTTAGCAGTGTAAGACTAGAGGGAAGGCAACTAGTCATCACCACCCACCGCCAACTCTTGGGCTACTCTTTTACCAACGAATAGTGGGATTGACCGTCACATTATAACGCCCCCACGGCTGAAAGGGCGAGCCTCAGATTGCGAGTCGAGCGCCTTATCCACCTGGCCATGCCGGGCCCATTTTCGTATAATATGAGTCTTTAAAGGTAATTTTCTCCAGTACTTAAGTTAATCGTTACTTCGTGTTTTTAACTATAATAAATATTATATGGTTTATGAAAACTTTTTCTAGTTTACCTACATAAAGGATTTCTGGGTTCGAGTGGTCAACAAGAGTAGCAACTGGACACTTACCAAGGAATTCGTCAGGTGAGAATATATAGGACGTCTCTCAAGTGTTCTAATCAGTTAAAACTAAAAGTTATTTAATAAAGCGTCTTCTGTCTTTATATAGAAATATGATATGTAGGTATGTTTGAGGGCAGGAGACGTAATTTATTAGGTCGTCAGGAAATTAATGTCGAGTTTTGGGACATATTTATTAACCCCCCCCCCCAAAAAAAAATAAAACACACATCACGTATAATAGTTAAACGAACCACCTAAAAATTACGCTAGCTTAGCCTATATAATGGGTAAAGCTTAGAATACTAATCCAAGGCAACACACTCGTGAAATGGCCCGGAAATTGCATGTCGCTCATGAAACAATATGTAAACATCTAAGGAATATGGGAAAACTCTATAAAGAAGGTGTTTGGGTGTCTCACGAACTCTCCGATTGTCATCGTTTCCAATATACAAACGTTCCTTCGTCTCTTCTGGGGCGTAACGCGCGTGAACCGTTTTTGGACAGGGGAATTTAATAACTCTCAGTCAAATACTGCTGTGTAAGGAAGCCATTGTTTTTGGTATTTCATATTCGCATAGAGAATCCATTTTTCATCACAGGTGACAATTCTGTATATATTGACAGTTGAAGAATCGTATTCTTAGTCTGCCTTCCAAACATACCTACTGTTACACATGTTATAGTGTGTAAGTTTATTTAAAAATAAATAATTTGTTAAAGGATTGAATTTGGTTTATTACCAGATTATAATTATTGAAATAAACATCTCTAGTTTCCAAAGTGTACGCATAATTTATAAATTAAAGAATCCTTTGTATAAACATTGTTCTCTCAAACTACGAACATCAATGATTTACTTATTTTCTCTGTGTCCGAGTGAAAATTACTGTCACAATGTTACGTCCTCATGTCTGAAAGGGAGAGGGATGATGGGATTCGAACCCTTGATCTTCAAATTGTAGGTTTAGTTGACTATGTATGTAAATATATAGATTTTCTATATCACATAATATACTATACATATAAGGGTGTTGCAAAATAAACCACACTTTTTTTCCCCGAAGTAATGACGAACTTGGTAGGACCACAAATATCATCACTCGTGAGAAAATGTCATTTTAACGTACTCTTGGGTGTTTGACTCTTCGAAGACTAGTTTCTGAGTTTTACTGAGCACCATGATTCAAAAGCAGACATGCTCCGATAATTCAAGTCTTCCAATCGACACATCACAATGCCAGATTTGACAAATCCGATTAATGCCTCATAAGTTTCAGAATTGTTGAATTTGAAAGATTGGTCAGTAAAAAAGTGGTAGAATGTGGATTGGGTTTGCCATTGTTCTCACGCACGAGTTTTAATCGATTTCCAAAATATTTCAGCAATGCAACAACATGTCGGTTTTTGTGGCTGTTTCTATGAGCACATCAGTGAGAACACGAATCAAGGTTTCACGTTTGTGTTTCTTGCATTCAGGCAAATTTTCCAACATTTCTTCTGTGCATTGTTGAACGAAAGCTCCAACATTTTCGGCGGCATTTAAATCTGGAGAGTTAATATCGCTTGATTGAACAATACTTTGAATTACATTTATTTATTGAATTAAAATCTTATTTTACTTCGTTATGCTCTCGGGTAAAAACGTGTGATTTATTTTTGCTACACCCCTTACAGAATAATTACAAAAGCATCACCTTGAACATACTTTGATACTAAGTTTCTGCTTATTTTCGTACATCGCAATCAATATTTTATTTTGATGAAACAGCATAATTTCGCTTTTAAAAATAAATCTTAGGTTTCTGAATTTCACTTGAGAGAAATGACCGCAGAATACTAGTTTATAAAAACGGAATTTATGAAATTATGAAAACTTTGCTGAACCTAAAAAAAACGAAAGTTCAAATAGCCAATTATTGATTTTAAGTAAAATTATAAAACAACAACAACAAAAAAACACAATATTCTATAATTGTTCGTTTTGGTTCACCATAATGTTTGAAAACGAGATATTTGATATCTATAACAGATGACCAGTTATTTGATAAGTGTAACAAATAACAAGATATTTAATAAGTGTAACAGATAACCAGATATTTGAAAAGTGTAACAAATGACCAGATATTTGATAAGTATAACAGGAGACTACATATTTGATAACTATAACAGATGAAAAGATATTTGATAAGTATAACAAATGACCAGATATTTGATAAGTGCCTACTTGTTAATAGAGCCTATCAGATACTATTGCCTACTAGTTGATAGTGTCTGCTAGTTAATAGAGGCTACTAGTTAATATACCTACCAGTTAATAGTGTCTAGTAGTTAGTAGTAGCTACTAGTTAATAGTACCTACTTGTTAGTAGTGTCTACTTGTTAATAATGTCTAGTAGTTAATAGTAGCTACTAGTTAATAGTACCTACTTGTTAGTAGTGTCTACTTGTTAATAATGTCTAGTAGTTTATAGTAGCTACTAGTTAATAGTACCTACTTGTTAGTAGTGTCTACTTGTTAATAATGTATATTAGTTAGTAGTGTCTACAAGTTAATATACAAACACTGAACCATAGGATCCACATAGCTATACTTTAATCAGTAAGCCACTTCTGACCCTCTAGGTTAACAGCTTTGATATTAAAAACTAGTAATATCGGCATGAAAGCTAGTACTGAAGTTTTGGCATTTACAACACAACATTCTTTTTGTATTTACAACATATTATGTTTTAAAAGAAAAATGTAATATTTGAGAATTTTATCTAAAAACTGTAAACTGCTAAATTGGTAAGTGTTTAAATAAACGATAAAAATTATGAAATTTAAGATGATAACGGAGCACTTACCTGAAAAGATGGGTAATATTTATAGATCAGGCTCTCAGACTTACTGGGTTCAATAGAAACAAGCAGGATTTGTTCGCTGGATAAAAAAATAATACGATAAGGTGAAACTTAAAACTTAAAATAGTGTAGCTTTTAATTTATTAACTGGTTGTGATACTGTGGGTTTTTATCATTTGCTATTGTGATTCAAAGATAATGGTACTAATGAAAGATGAATTTCAGTTTGGCCAACAATAACAGTTTAATGGTTTCTAACCCTCGTCTTAGTGACCAGAGTTTAAATGTACCAGAAAGGAATAAAAATACAACTAATTTCATACAAGTCAATCATTATGGTATAATTTTTACTGTATATCAGACGGATACTACCAGCCATATCAACATGTGTGCTTATCATAAAAAAAATCAGAAAATATATAAGCTACTGACCACTATATACATGTAGTCTGAAGCCTTTAAATCACTAGCAACTCTATGAAGAGTGACCATGGTAGGCCTGATTTTTACTGACCAAGTTATAAATATATGAAAATATTGTTACGACAGCGGAGGTCACGTCACGCTAGTAACACGTCACGCGCTTCTAGAAAGTTCATGTCCCTTCTTGAAGCCTCGAGAGGTTACTAGATATGCGGTATTCTTGTATATAAGCCGCCAAGAAGTGACGGCAACAATGGAATGTAATTGAACTGCAGACAGAGATAGAGGCGTATTGTTGGGTCGAGGGCGTGTGTCGTTCGTTGTGAATTATAGCGTTTGTTTAACTTATAGTGTGACCGTTGAAATTAAGTGAATTTTAAAGTTGTATTGAGAAAGAATAAACTAGTTTTATTTAAGAAAGGACTTGTGTCGCTAAAGTTTCATCGGAAAGAAATTATACTGGAAATTAACTAACGATCAGAGACGTAGCAATATCTATCTTTGACTCAGAAATTGTAATAACTTACAATATCTTATAATTTGATCACCGATATAAAGAAGGGAATTGTCAGGAGGCTGGTAGGTGGCACTGTTTGCATTCTTAAATCACCATATGAAATATCTTAAAAATTTTAAAATAATAAATATAGAACGTTAAAATCAATACAATATTAAAATCATTTCAAAATAATAAGTGTCAGACGTCATCTTCAGGAATGAAGTTGTAAGAGATAAGTTTCACATTTTAAATTTCATAAATATCACGTGACTTGTCTGTAATTTTGCATTTGTGCATAAATATTAGAACAGGTCTCACCACGTTCCTAGATAGATATTCGCCGGACCGTCATCAATAGTTAATACTTTATAATTGTTTTTATATTTCATTATTTCCAGCGATTCTTTAGTATTAGTTGCTGTAATACCTTTAAGTTGAGGTAATACAATTGTATTTACCCATACTTATATCTTTGAAATGGTATCTTCAATAAATGTATAGCACCAATATAACCTATATCATCTGGTATACTCGATAAATATTTGGTCTCTGTTGTAGTTATCAAATATATGGTCATCTGTTATATTTAAAAGAATCTGGTCATCTGTTATATTTAAAAGAATCTGGTCATCTGTTACACTTATCAAATGTATGGTCTTCTGTTATATTTATCACATATCTGGTCATGCGTTATACTTATCAAATAACTAGTTATCTGTCATACTTATCAAATATCTGTTCCTCTATTACACTTATCAAATATCTGGTTATCTGTTATACTTATCAAATATCTAGTCCCATGTTATACTTATGAAATAACTAGTTATCTGTGATACTTATCAAATATCTGGTCCCCTATTTTATATATGAAATGTCTTGTCATCTGTTATACTTACCAAACTTCTGTTCATCTGTTATATTCATCAAGTATCTTGTCATCTGTTATACA